>NC_081556.1:101946617-102246617 GCF_963082655.1 Stomoxys calcitrans | reverse complement strand
ATGGTATTTAGCGGTCGCCAATCCCTATGCTCTAAGATTGTATACCCGATTCATAGATAACTGCCTATGAACTTTTATTCCATGCATGCCCGTTTTGGGATTGGGGAGGTCCCGTAGGATATTCTTATAGCAGACTCGTACTCTACTACCCATTACGTTTCATGTGGGTATCAAATGCTCCAATCGGTAAATGTGTAATTTTTGGGATGTTTTTTTGGAAGTGGGTACGGTCCCACGGCATTTGGTGTCAAACGTTTATATCAAGTTGTAATACGTGTCCGTTTGGATGGGTTTCTGAGTGGGGCGTCCCCCCCAGTTATTTGATCCCAAAGTTTTATACCAATTTGAGTTGCAGTAAGCGGGCACACAAAATTTTGCTTAAATCGGTGGACCCATCTCCGAAACCTAGGTTTTTTTTTTTAAATTGGGGAAAGGGGGTAATATCCAGAGATCAGATTAGTACCTAACTCTCGTAGACCTTCCCTTTCATTCCCATATTGTTCCGTTTGGCCTATATGTCGTATTGAAGGGTATCTAGTGGGTCGCCAGACTCTTTGTTCTAAGATTGTATACCAGAGTCATAGTCTACTGCCTATGACCTTTTATGTGATACCCATTTTGTGATTTTGGTCATACATGCCCGTTTTGGGATTGGGGAGGTTCCGGACGATATTCTTATAGCAGACTCGTTCTCTATTTCCCATTACCTTCCACTTGATACCCACATTGCTCCAATCGGTAAATTTGTAATTTTTGGGATGTTTTTTGGAAGTGGATTCAGCCCCACGGCACTTGGTGTCAAACTTTTATATCAAGTTGTATTCTATTCTTAAATACCTTTCATTTGATACCCATATTGTCCCAATCGGCAAATATGTCCGTTTGGATGGGTTTCTGGGTGGGGCGTCCCCCCGGTTATTTGACCCCAAAGTTTTATACCAATTTGAGTTACTGTAAGTGGGCACACAAAATTTTGCTTAAATCGGTGCATCCACCTGCGAGATCTAGGGTTTTTAGATTTTGAGGAAAGGGGGAAGATCCAGGGATCAGATTAGTACCTAACTCTCGCAGACCTTCCCTTTCAACCCATATTGTTCCGTTCGACCTATATATCGTATTGAAGGATATTCAGTGGGTGGGCGGTCGCCAGACTCTTTGTTCTAAGATTGTATACAAGATTCATAGTCTACTCCCTATGACCTTTTATTTGATACCCATTATGTGATTTTGGTCATACATGCCCGTTTTGAGGAGTTTTGGGATTGGGTAGGACCCGTATGCAGTTCTTATACCAGATTCGTACTCTACTTCCAATTACCTTACATATGATACCCATATTTCAACAATCGGTAAATGTTTCATTTTTGTTTTGTTTTCAGAAATGGGGTGGCCTCACGGCGTTTGGTGTCAATCTATTATATGAAGTTGTACTCTACTCTTAAATACCTTTCATTTGATACCCATATTGTCCCAATCGGTAAAGATGTCCGTTTGGATGGGTTTCTGTGTGGGGCGTCCCCCCCGGTTATTTGACACCAAAGTTTTATACCACTTTGAGTTAAAATAAGGTGGCATACAAAATTTTGCTGAAATCGGTAGACCCATCACCGAGATCTAGGTGTTTTGAAAATTGGGTAAAGGGGGAAGATCCAGGAATAAGATAAGTACCTTACTCTCGTACACCTTCCCTTTAAGTTTCATATTATCCCGATCGACCTATATGTCGTATTGAAGGATATTTCGTGGGTGGGCGGTCGCCAGACTCTTGATACACATATTGCCCCAATCGGCAATCATGTCCATTTGGATGGGTTTTTGGGTGGGGCGTCCCCCCGGTTTTTTTACCCCAAAGTTTTCTACAAATTTGAGTTACAATAAGAGGGCATACCAAATTTTGCCTAAATCGATGGACACATCCCCGAGATCTAGGTTTTTTGAAAATTGGGGTAAGGGGGAAGATCCCTTTCAGTCCCATATTGCCCTGATCGACCTATGTGTCCTATTGAAGGATGGGCGGTCGCCAGACTCTTTATTCTAAGATTGTATACCAGAGTCTTAGTCTACTCCCCATGACCTTTTATTTGATACGCATTTTGTGGTTTTGGTCATACAGGGTGGCTGATGAATATTGCTACAATGATGAATATTGCTACATTTTTTTTTCGGTGTATGGAATACATTTTTCTTTTATTCATGTTAAATTAAATTATTAAATTAATTATTAAATTATTATTAATTAAATTAATTAATTAATTAATTAAATTAATTATTAAATTATTATTATTAAATAGAAAAAAAGTTATTACATTTTTTTTTGGTAGCGGCTTTCATCAGCCACCCTGTACATGCCCGTTTTGGACCAAGTTTTTATACCAAATTCGTACTCTACTTCCCATTACCTTATATTTGATATTGAAATTTTGCCTAAATCGATGGACACATCCCCGAGATCTAGGTTTTGTGAAAATTGGGGTAAGGGGGAAGATCCCTTTCAGTCCCATATTGCCCTGATCGACCTATGTGTCCTATTGAAGGATGGGCGGTCGCCAGACTCTTTATTCTAAGATTGTATACCAGAGTCTTAGTCTACTCCCCATGACCTTTTATTTGATACGCATTTTGTGGTTTTGGTCATACATGCCCGTTTTGGACCAAGTTTTTATACCAAATTCGTACTCTACTTCCCATTACCTTATATTTGATACCCATATTGCTCCAATCGATAAATGTGTAATTTTTAGTATTTTTTTTTTTGCCCCCCAGCAATTGGTGTCAAACTTTTATATCAAGTTGTATTCTACTCTTAAATACCTTTCATTTGATACCCATATTGTCCCGATCGGCAAACATGTCCGTTTGGATGGGATTCTGGGTGGGGCGTTCCCCCAGGGTTATTTGACCTCTAAGTTTTATACCAATTTTGTGTTTCTGGGTTACCATAAGGCGGCATACAAAACTTTGCTTAAATCGTTGCAGCCATCTCCGAGATCTGGCGTTTTCGTGAAAAGGGGTAAGGGGGAGGGTCCGCTCCCCCTTCGGATATCAAAAAATTACTGTGAAAGTTTCAGGAAAATCATTTAAATTTGAGTCTATACGGAACAGACAAACAAACAATCAAAGCGCAACAATTTCATTTCTATATAATAGAAGTAGATAAAAAAACTTACGTGGATTTGCCCGATCCCACTGTACCAATAACTGCTATCAATTGTCTGGGCTTAAACTCCAAGGTTACATTATCCAAATTATTCTCCAGCGCTTTTCTATCCCATTTGGCGGTCATATTGGTTATTACAACTCCCGGCTCCTTTTCTGCAAATGGTTTTTCAACTTGCTCCAAACTTTTTCCATTTTCATTAGTTATGGCTGGTACAAAACCATTTCCCTTTTCCTTCTTCTCCATCAACTCGGTTTCTTCCAGAAGCATGAAATTCTGAATTCTCTTGAACGATACCAATGTCTCGGCCACCTGGGTAATGGCTATGGGGAAGAAAACTGTCATTGTGGTTCTCAAAATGCCATAGAAAGCAGTGACAGCGAAGGCTTTCTCAGCGCTCAGAAATTGTCCCAAAAGAACATAGCCCACCAAACTGCTGAATACCGATATTCTGGTAAGGAACATGATGAACGAGCCCACTATGCCACGTATGTAGTTGACCAGGCGAATGGCCTTCATTTCCTTGAGGCGGGCATGGGCTACCATTTTGCCAAAGGGAATTTCCCAGGCATACATTTTTATGACCTGTATACCCGATATGATTTCATTCATCAAACGCACACGCTCATCGGTGCAGAGGGCAGTGCGCAAACGCAATACAGATGTCTTTTTGCCCAAATAGCCTTGCAGGGGCACAAATAAAAGCATGACGGCCACACCAATCAGGGAACTGGGACCAATCTGTCAAATAGATAAAAGGCTTAATGAAAACATTTTTTTTTGCATAAATTGTACCATCACTTACCTCCCTGTACATGAAAAAGCTAACCAATATGAGTTCCAAAGGTCCCACCCATATGTAATGCATATGCATTACCGAAGTATCCAAGCGACCCACATCATTCGATATTAAATTAACCACCTGACCCGTCGTAGTGTTACCCAAGGCTAACTTACTCAAACGTAATGTCTTCCGATAAATCATACTACAAATGGCCACACGAACTTTCATGCCCGTATGCACTATGCCCATGACATTGGGATACATGAGAAATACACTGCCAGCGCTGGTCAAAATAACTCCCAGGGCATAAAGGTAACCCTTTGACTGATCCTCATCGCTACTCCCCGAGTTGGCATAGTAGGCCACCAGAGACCCCAGAAACAATGGCTGCGAACACCTGAATCGACGAAGAGTTGGCAATTTTTTTTAAGTATTGAGCAAATTTTTGTTTAGTACTTGGATAACTTACCTGAGACAAATCTCAAAGACAAACAATAAGATGCCCAAAAACATGTAGTATAATCCAAACACTTTTGTGGTGGCCTTGATGAGACTGGGATCTTTGCCTTTCTTTCGGCTGTTTATAACCTCTTGCTCCCAGGCGTAGCTAAGCTTTTCTCCCATGGTATCTGCAAATGATAAAATAAAAATAAAGATAAGCTATAAAATTTGGAATAAAAATATCGATCCCATCGCGAGTATATTCAAATTATTCATTTTTCAATCGTCCTTCAAGTTTCGTTCGAACCGGCCCATAACCTGACATAGCTTCCTTATTAAATCCCCCGATTTTACTTGAGGGCGCAATTTTCATCCGATTATGCTGAAATTTTGTACAATGATGTCTCTCATGATATCCAACCAACTTTATTAAAGTTGGCCAAAAGCCTGCTACCACCTTGAGGGCACCCCACCACGCTCAAAAGAACTAAGGGGTGTCCCCCTTTGCCCATGAACATTCCACTAAGGAACAGGGGCAAACTTCTCACATATCAATGAGTGCAGTCCGATTCAAGTTTAAGCTCAATGATAGGGGCCTCCTTTTTATAGCCGAGTCCGAACGGCGTGCCACAGTGCGACACCTCTTTGGAGAGAAGTTTTACATGGCATAGTACGTCACAAATGTTGCCAGCATTAGGAGGGGATAACCACCGCTGAAAATTTTTTCTGATGGTCTCGCCAGCATTCGAACCCATGCGTTTAGCGTTAAAGGCGGACACGCTAACCTCTGCGCTATGGTGGCTCAAATACAAACAGCATGCATATATCAAGGGCCCTGAACGAGGTTGGGCATAAAATGGTAGAATCCTTCGATGCCAAAAAGAAAGGGGCACAGGGCACGCCACAGGGGGCATTTTTTCGCCCCTCCTATGGGTGGCCATAAATAACCTATTATGGATGCTGACAGAGGAGGGTCTTGTACCCGTGTGCTACGCAGACGAAGTTATAGTAAGGAGTAGGGATCCGAATCAGCTTTGCAGAAGGTTCGAAAGGGTCTTGCAAATGGCGTGAGACTGGGCTAGACCCCCACGTCTCAATGCTAATCCAGAAAAGACTGAAATATGCCTGTTCGCGAGAAAGGCGAAGGTGGGCCAATTTGACACACTACGTTTCCTCAATAGAACGATTTCGATATCTGACAAGGTCAAATACTTGGAAGTGATCTTGGACAGGAAACTGAATTAGAAGTGTCGCATTCAGGAGCATTCTGAGAAGGCTCACAGATGTTGGGCATGATGTAGACGGGCAGTAGGCTCGAAATGTGGCTTGAAACCCAGGTTAGTCCACTGGCTCTACAGGAGCGTAATTAGACCAATACTTACTTACGCCTTAGTGGTTTGGCAGACTGCGATGGAGAAAAAGTGCAACGTAAGGATAATACAACAGGTTCAGAGAGCACCACGCCAACTTGGGCACTGGAGACTATTCTAGATATCCGACTGATTGACAAACATATTAAGTGTGAGGCAGCCACAGCGGCTATGACTTAAGGATAGGATAGTGGATTGAGGATGGGAACAGCTCATAAAGGGTGATTTTTTTGAGGTTAGGATTTTCATGCATTAGTATTTGACAGATCACGTGGGATTTCAGACATGGTGTCAAAGAGAAAGATGCTCAGTATGCTTTGACATTTCATCATGAATAGACTTACTAACGAGCAACGCTTGCAAATCATTGAATTTTATTACCAAAATCAGTGTTCGGTTCGAAATGTGTTCAAATTTTGACAAATTTTGTTCAGCGATGAGGCTCATTTCTGGTTGAATGGCTACGTAAATAAGCAAAATTGCCGCATTTGGAGTGAAGAGCAACCAGAAGCCGTTCAAGAACTGCCCATGCATCCCGAAAAATGCACTGTTTGGTGTGGTTTGTACGCTGGTGGAATCATTGGACCGTATTTTTTCAAAGATGCTGTTGGACGAAACATTACGGTGAATGAACACATTTCGAACCGAACACTGATTTTGGTAATAAAATTCAATGATTTGCAAGCGTTGCTCGTTAGTAAGTCTATTCATGATGGAATGTCAAAGCATACTGAGCATCTTTCTCTTTGACACCATGTCTGAAATCCCACGTGATCTGTCAAATACTAATGCATGAAAATCCTAACCTCAAAAAAATCACCCTTTACCATCGCGGTATAATCGAGGCGACAATAGGAAATCGGAAGAAAGGGAAGTGGTTTCCCATCGGAAGTCGAGTGCGAGACACTGCTGCCATCGGCACAGTGTTGGATTGGCGGACCCTAGTATTGCCATCTGGAAGATCATATTACACGGATGGGTCAAACCTAGAGGACAAAGTGGGCCTGGGGGCCTACATTGAGAACCCAGGGACTGAGATCTGCTTTCGACTGCCAGACCAAAACATGGTCTCGCATGCGAAGATTCGAGCGATCACAGAATGCGTGAAGTGGTATGGTGCTAACGCGAGGACGTCGAGTGTGAACATATTTACCTACAGTAAAATTGCCATAAGGGCAATAACAACCAGGACGTTAAGGTCATGAACAGTCTTGCAGTGTAAGAAGGAGATTAAAACCTTCTCTGAGGATGGCAAAATCCGCATCGTTTGGGTGCCAGGCCAAAACAGAGTAAGGGGAAATGAAAGCGCAGACGATGATGCTGTCTATAAACTTGGTTAACCCGAAGCCTTTCTGATCGACGCAGACCGAGTTAAGGTAGTGGGCGACGAATGCGCATGCAACATTGTGGAACAGCGAAACGGTCGGCAGGACGGCGAGAATCTTATGGAGGTATCCAGAACGTGAGAAGACGAGGCTATTACCGAAAGGATGTAAGGAAGTAAGAAGGGGGTCGGTATAGCTATTGGTATCATAACGGGACACATAGGACTACGAGCTCACTTATGTAAAATCGGGGCAGCAAGTGATAGCATGTGTAGGGCATGCTGGGAAGTTGATGAGGCGTTGGAGCATTCCCTTTGTCATTGCTCGCCTTTCGCGGCTAACAGACACCGGCACTTAGGTAGGGTCACAATACCAGAAATAAAAACAACTAAGGGGAGTTGTAGGGAAAACAATTAAGGATTTTGTAAGTAGCGCGGAATTCCTAACTTTAAATTTTCTTTTTAGAGGTTACTTTATAGTTTTTGAGCGCACAACTGGCTTAGGTGTATGTCAAATCGGCATGGGGCTGCACCCTCTTTTCAAACTAATCCATCCTAAATATAATTGAATGCTAGACTGCTGTGACCTGAGATGGAAATGTCGGTACTTTAGTACTTTTTCCACACGAGGAGTACCGTAGTACCCCCGTGACGGATTTAGTACTGTTTCAAGCACTAAGAATTTTTCAAGCAATTCGGACGTTTTGAAACCTTTTTTCTCTAAAGAGGCGAGTATTCCTCACTTAACGAAATTTGCCTCGATAAATGTTTGGATGTTTTTTGCCCATTCAGCGTTGATGGGTTAACTTTATAAAAATCGCATTTTTTGCTGTTTTTTTTCTGATATTTAGTATATTTGTACATCGGGTCATATTAAGTCCATTAAAAGCGTCTCCTAGTCGGTTTCGCGGGCTTCTAAAAGCTGATTGGACCTCTTTATACTTGTTCCAAATACTATCTAGCTTGCTCTGTATACATTAGGATAAGGATATATGTATAGATTATAAGGTAGTTGACATGTTACCAATTCGATCGACAACATATCTTTGTTAAAAAATATTTCTTATTGTTTCAAATGAAAAAAAAAGGGTAGAAGTTATCTCAATCTCAAAATCCATTCACCTTTGTTTGATGTGACCACCTTTTGCCTTGATAATTGCTCTGAGCGCTCAATAATACCGACAGATTACATTCATGCAGAGCTAGAGTCAAATTGAAAGGCGGTCATATCGAACAAAAGTGAATGAACTCTGAAATTTAGATTGCTTGCACATATTATATCCACCACCATAAGATAGGGGGTATATTCATTTGGTCATTCCGTTTGCAACACATCGAAATATCAGTTTCCGACCCTATATATATATATATATAAATACCGCCTGTCTGTCCGTCTGCTGTCTGTTTCATAATCTGCCATTAAGCCCATAAAAGGCACCTGATTTCGCTGAAATTTAAAACTGAAACTTGTATAATGCTTCTCTTTGTTCAATTATGATCCAAATCGGCCCATATTTGAATGTAACTATAGATATAGGAGTTATATTAAACAACTAAATAGGCATTAAGTTCGGCCGGGCCGAAATTTGGATACCCATCACCTCGGGTATATATGTAAACCCCCTTTCGTCACAATCCGGTGAAAATTGGATAACGTAGGTGATCAATATTTAGGTCAGATCTGAACCATATTTAGGTGAGATGTCGGAAAGTTTAAAATAACCCACTGTTTTAAATTTCAGCGAAATCGGGTAATAAATAAAGCTTTTATGGGCTCCAGACCCTTTATCTGGAGATCGGTCTGTATGGCAGCTATATCTAAATTTGGACCGTTCTAATCCATATTTAGGTCAAATATCGGGAGGCTTAAAATAACTCACTGTTTTTAATTTCAGCGAAATCGGGTAATAAATAAAGCTTTTATGAGCTTTAAACCCTTTATCGGGAGATCGGTATATGTGGCAGTTATATCTGAACATGGTCCGATTTGGCCCGTTCAAGCGGGGTGGTCCCTTCCCCCATACTCCAATTTTTGAAAAACCCCAGATATCGGAAATGCGTAATCGATGTTCGCGACATTTTGGATGCCACCTTATGGTACCCCAAAAACACGAAATTTGTATAAAATGTTTGCATCAAATAACCTGGGGGGACGCCCCTTCCTAAAACCTACCCGAACGGACATGTTCACCGATTGGGACAATATGGGTATCAAACGAAAGGTATTTATGAGTAGAGTACGAACTTGGTAAACAAATTTTACCCAAAGTGTTCGGGGAGGTCCCCCACCCCAAGAAAACCCCCCAACAGGACTTTTTCACCGCATTGGGCAATATGGGTACTAAATGAAAGGTATTTAAAAGTAGACAATACCAGACATGAACCAACTTATGGACGTGGCATGGAAAACAATGAAGGATTTTGTAAGTAGCACGGAATTCCTAACTTTTATTTATTTTTCGAGGTTCCTTTTTTTTAGTATATAGAGCGCATCACGAGCCGATTACTGGCTTATGTGTATGTCCATAGTGTCGTGGGATGGATTACCATCCGCACCCTCTAATCAACCCAACCTAAAGGCAATTGGGGTTTAAATAAAATAAATTTGAGAGTGAAGCACGATGCTGATATTTTTCCGGGCTAAGTGCGTGGGTGGCCGCCCCATCAACATATTTGTGGATTATGGCAAAAAGGCCTGAAATATGACATCTGTTTTATGGCCTAGTATTTCTGGGACGTCTCACCTAATAAGCTCCCCCTAAACCACACATTTATACAGACTATAGCAATATGTAGCTCAAATTTTGTTTTTTGGATAGAGTATGAATCTTATATCCTCTTTCGGGGCAAAGGATATAGCTACTCAAATTGAGGCTCAATTGAGAGTTATTTGGGAGACAAGCATCAATATGATATCCACCTTGGGACGAAATATCAGTAAGGCCGTACCAGCACCCCAAAACAGGGGGCGGACCCTCCCCGTTACCCCAAAAATACCACCCACAATGACAAATGGACCGATAAAGCCAATATGGATATTAAATGAAAGGTATTGAAGAGTAAAACAACAAACATAGGCTATATAATTTTTTGATATTGGGAGGGGGATCGGACCCTCCCCCGTAACCCCAAAAACACCATCCAAAATCAAAAGCGGACCGATACGGACAATATGAGTATCAAATGAGAGGTATTGAGGAGTAGAATACGAATATTGTATTAAAAATTGGATCCAAATACCCAGAAAGTTTATTGGCCGATTAGGACAATATGGGACTCAAATGAAAGGATTTCGGGAGTAGATTACGAAAATGGTTAGGAAGTAGGAATAGGCTTTCTAATTTATTGATATCGAAAGGGGGAGGACCCTCCCCTGTAACCCCAAAAACACCACCCAAAATCAAAAGTGAACCGATAAGAACAATTTTGGTTTCATATGAAAGGTATTGAGGAGTAGAATACGTTTATGGTATTAGAAATTGGATCCAAATACCCAGAGCAGACAAATTAATAATTCATATCAATATGGGGCTCAAATAAAAGGTATTTGGGAACAGACTACAAAACTGTCAAACAAAATTAGGTTGAAGTATAGGAGGTCACCCTACCGCCCCCCAAATAAGCCTAAATGGGCATATAGCCAATCAGGACTATATGGGACGGCAGACCATTTAAATCGGTAGAAACGATTTGCTCGACATTTTCACTGATTGTGTAGGTAGGTCTGAAAGAAAATATAGACTTTATAATTTTTCGATATCGGAAGGGGGATGCACCCTCCCCCTTACCACGAAAACACCATCCAAAATCAAAAGTGGACCGATTATGACAATGTGACACTCTAATGAGAAGTATTGGAGAGTAGAATACGAATATTGCATTAAAATTTGAGTCTAAGAACTCAGCGGGCCGCCCAAACTCCTCCAAACAGACATATTAAACGTCTATGTCAATATATCACTCCACTGAAAGGTATTCAGGAGTAAATAACGAATATGGCAAAAAAATTAAGTCCCTGTAATTGGAGGTGTTCCCACCCCCAAAAAGCCCCCAAATGGCCTTATTAGCCGACCATAGCTTTATGTTACTCAAACGAAAGCAATTTGAGAGTAGATTACGAAAATAACATTAAAATTTGTGGTAAAGTATCTAAAACACCTCAAATAGTTTATTTGACCCTTCATGACAATATGGGACTCAAATAAAAGGTATTTGAGAGTAGAAAAAGAATCCAGGTTTGGGGCCAAGTGTGGTGGAGTGCCAGCCACAGTCCCAAAACGCCCTCCCAAACGTACATATTTATCGACCATGGCAATTTTAGCTTAAATGAAAGATAAATGGCAGTAGAGCACGAAATTGATATCCATATTTTGGCGAAATATTTGAGGTACCATCCCACCCCCAAAAAGCACTCCCCATCAAATGGATATATAGACCAATCACAACAATATAGGGCCCAATGGAAACAAGACTTTACCAACTATAGTAATATGAGGCTCATATAATAAGTATTTGAGAGTACAGCACGGAGTTCATATTCACTTTAAGGGCCAAGTGTTTGGGTGGCCATCTCACTCTCAAACCCCACATCAAAACATATTTACCCACTTCAATATAGCAGTCAGAAAAAGGTTTTACTTTTTTACATGACTTCTATTTATGGCACCAATATTGGAAGAGGATATCCACCACTTACAATTTTTTCAATGTTCCCTCCAGGATTTGAACCCACGCATTTTGCATCACTTGCTTACCTCTGCGCTTCAATTACGCGAATTCGATATCCACATTCGGGGCGAAATGTCCCCATCTTAAAACTCTTCCAAAATAGGACTAATATATCGACCATTGCAATATAGTGCTGAAATTTATAAAGGCCAAAATAGAATAAGCGTGTGAGCTTTTATTTTGAGTGTCGCATTGGAAAATGCAACTTTGCAAACAAACACCACAATAGCAACGCGCAAAAGTTGAAGAATTTTGAACTTTGACGCCTAAAAAAAGTGTTGACGTATGGCGACACAGAATGGCGCTCGATTTCAGTCGCCAAATTTGAAAATTCTTTAACTTTTGTGGGATTTATTTGCGAAGTTACATTTTTCAACGCAACGCTCAAAAACAAAGCTCAACGCACTAATTCTGTTTTGGCCTTAAGAGCGTTAAAGAATGCGCTGCGGAGTGGGCGCGGTTCGGCAAGTCGAGTAATAAACGCAAATTTTATGGGTTTTTGACCCTAAATTTGCAGATCGTTCTGTAGGGCAGCTATATCTAAATATACTCCGAGCTGAACCGTATTTGGGATTAAAATACCTCACTATTACAAAATTCATCAAAATCGGGCAATAAATAAAGCTTATATAGGCTTATAGACCCTTATTTGGCGGAACGGTCTATTGGCAGCTATTTCTAAACGTAGCCCGATCTGAACCATATTTGGATAGGACGCCGCGGCTTTTATACGTTTCTGACCTTTAATCATCAGATCGGTCTATATGGCAGCTATTTTTAAATATGGTCCGATTTGGCCTGTTCAAGAACTAAACCTGGGTTTAGTAAAAAGTCGTATCTGTGCCTAATTTTAAATTATTTACAACAGACGGACGGACAGACGGACAGACACTCGGACATCGTGAGATCGCCTAAGAATTTTACGACGCTACGAAATGGATATTTTGATGTGTTGCAAACGGAATGACTAAATTAATAAACTCCCTATTGTGGGTATAAAAATTTGCGGTAAAAGCAAACAAAGCATTTGTAAATAAGATTAGGAACTGATTTTACTCGTTTGTGCCATATTTCCAACTCATTTGTATGCAATTGTTCTGTACCTTCATATACATTTAATGGGGTTACGATTAGATATCCGAGGTTTATTGTTAAAATTATAAATATTGTGTTTTTATAACCACCACCATAGGAGGGCGGTATATTAACTTAGTCATTCCGTTTGTAGCACCTCGAAATATGCGTCTAAGATCCCATGAAGTATTCTTGATCGTCCCGTCGTTCTAAATCGATCTAGCCCTGTCCGTCCGTCCGTCTGTCGAAATCACAATAGAGGTCGCTTGAAATTTTGCACATATACTTAACATCGATGTAGATCGTTGGGGATTTCAAATGGGCTATATCGGTTCAGATTTGGATATAGCTCCCGTATAAACCGATCTCCCGATTTGACTTCTTGAGTCTTTGTAAGCCGCAAATTTGTGTCCGATTTGACTGAAATTTTGCATGTAGTGTTCCGTTATGACTTCCAACAGTTGTTTAAACTATGGTTCAAATCGGTCTACAACCTCATATAGCTCCCATATAAACCGATCTCCCGATTTGACTTCTTGAGCCCTTACAAGCCGCAATTTTTGTCCGATTTGGCTGCAATTTTACACATAGTGTTCTGTTATTACTTCCGTTAACTGTGTTAAGTACGTTCCGAAGCGGTCTATAACATGATATAGCTCCTATGTAAACCGATCTCCCGATTTGACTTCATGAGCCCCTGGAAGCGTCAATTTTCATCCGATTTGGATGCAATTTTGCACGCAATGTTTTGTTAGGACTCCCAACAAGTGTACCAAGTACGGTCCGAATCAGTCTTTAACCTGATCTTCTTATATATAAAATTCAATTTGTGTTTGTCAGAAATGGCTGAACCGATTTCCTTGAAATTTTCACAGATTATGTAGGTTGGTCTGGAAGGAAACATAATTTTTGATATCAGGAGGGGGGCGGACCCTCCCCCTTACCCCACAACCACTTCCCAAAATAAAAGTGGACCGATCAGGACAATATGGGATTCAAATGAAAGGTATTCAAGAGTAGAGTACGATAATAAAAAACGATAATAAAAGTGGGGTCCAAGTACCTGGGGTACCGCCCTAGCCCCAAAACCCCCTAAAATAGGTTTATTTGACGATCATGACAATATGGGACTCAAATGAAAGGTATTTGGGAGTAGATTATGAAAATGGTCAGGAAATAGGAATAGGCTTTATAATTTATTGATAACGGAAGGGGGCGAACCCTCCACCTTTACCCCAACAACACCACCCAAAATCAAAAGTGAACCGAGAAGGAGAATATGGGTATCAAATGAAAAGTATGCGGGAGTAGATAATGAATCTGGCATACAATTTCATGTAGAAGTATAGGGGGTCACGTCTTCCCCACAAAAACGCCAAAAATGAGCACAATAACCAATCACGGATATAGGACTCAGTTTGTTTGTTGCGTATAGACTGCAAACGGCAAAACCGATTTTCTCGAAACTTTCGCATATTGTGTAGTTTGGTCGGGAAGGAAACATAGGCTATATAATTTTCTGGTATTGGAAGGGGGACGCACTTTCCCCCTTATGGCAAAAAACAACCCAAAATCAAAAGTGGACCGATCGGGACAATATAGGTCAATATCAAATAAAGGGTATTGTAGAAAGGTAATTGTAGAGTGAAATGAAAGGTATTGGAGAATAAAATACGAATATGGTATTAAAGTTTGAGTCTAAGAATCCATCGGGCCGCCCCAACCCCAAAACTCCCATAAAGAGACATATTGGACGTTTATTTCAATATGGGGCTCAAATGAAAGGTATTCGGGAGTAGATTTCGAAAATGGCATAAAAAATTCAGATCGAAATATAGGGGGTCACGCCACCCCTCAAAAACGTCATTAGACTCATATGATACTTGGCTGAACCAGACATATGATACTTGGCTGAACCAGACATATGATACTTGGCTGAACCGATTTTCTTAAAATTTTTATAGATTGTCTTTTTATAGTTTGTCTGGAAGGAAACATGAGCTTTATAATTTTTAGATATCGGGTGGAGGTGCCCCTCCCCCTTTTCCCAAAAACTCCACCCATATTCGAAAGTGGTCCGATAGACACAATAATGGTATCAAATGGAAGGTATTTAAGATCAGAAAACGAATATGGTATTAACATTTGGGTCCAAGTACCCAGCGGGCCCCCCCCCCACCCCCATCCCCTCCTCAACCTAAAACTTTTCTAAACCGATATATTCGAAGTTCATGTCAATATGAGACTCAAATGAAAAGTATTAGGCAGTAGATTACGAATATGGCATAAAACATTAGGTCCAAGTAATGGGAATTCGCCCACCCCCAAATACCCCCAAATGGGCATATTAGCCGACCATGGCTATGTGGGACTCAAATGAAAGGTATTGGGGAGTAGATTACAAATATGACATTAAAATTTGCCTTCAAGTCTAGGTGGCGCTTTTCCTCCTAAAGATACTTCAAATGGGTTATTTGACCCATTATGACAATATAAGACTCAAATGAAAGGTATTTGAGAATAGAAAACGAATTTCATATCCAATTTTGGAGCCAAGTGTTTGGGGGGTAAAGTGAACTTCATTTCGTTTGGGAATAAAGAATGAATTTGATATCCATTTTCAGTGCAAAGTGCCGGTGGCCGCCCCAGCCCTAAAATACCCTCCAAACGGTTCATATATACCGGCCATGGCAATATGGGGCTCAAATTAAAGGGATTTGGAAGTGCACCACGAATTTGATATCCATATTTGGCTCCAAATGTCAGAGGTGCCATCCCTCCCCTAATGAGAACATTTTCCTAGGAAGAACATTACCACTTGGACCGAGGGGGCAATTTCTCACACGTCAATGAGTGCTCTCCGATACAAGTTTAAATTCAATGTTGAGGTACCTTTTTTTATAGCCGAGTCCGAACGGTGTCCCGCAGTGCGTCTCTTTGGGGAAAATTTTTTAAATGACCATGCATGGCATTGTACCAACATTAAGAGGGGATAAACACCGCTTTGTCCGATGTTCTCGCCAGGATTCGAACGCATTCAGCGTCATAGGCTACAATGGCACGAATTCGATATCCGCATCCAGGGCGAAGTATCCCCACCCCGAAAAGTTATTAGAGAGTTAAAGAAGGCGCAGCGGAGCGGGCCTGGTTCGGTTATTAGCTCCCATATAAACCGATCTTCGGATTTGAATTCTTGAACCTCTAGAAACCGCAAATTTATTCCGATTTGGCTGAAATTGCATGCGGTGTTCTGTTACGACTTCCAACAACTGTGCCAAATACGGTCCAAATCAGTCTATAACCTGATATGCAAATGCAAATTTTGCCCATGAACATTCCACTAAGGAACAGGGGAAAAATTCTCACACATCAATGAGTGCAGCCCGATTCAAGTTTAAGCTCAACGGTAAGGGGCCTCCTTTTTATAGCCGAGTCCGAACGGCGAGCCGCAGAGCGACACCTCTTTGGAGAGAAGTTTTACATGGCATAGTACCTCACAAATGTCGCCAGCATTAGGAGGGGAAAACCACCGCTGAAAATTTTTTCTGATGGTCACGCCAGGATTCGAACCCAGGCGTTCAGCGTCATAGGCGGACATGCTAACCTCTGCGCTACGGTGGCCTCCATAGGTGATATAGCTCCCTTAAAACCGATCTCACAAATTGAATCCTTCAACCCCTGGAAGCCGCAATTTTCGTGTGATTTGGCTGAAGTTCTGTATGCGGAGTTCTGTTACGACTTTTAACAACTTTGCCTAATTAGGTTCAAATCGCTCTTATGTAAACTGGTCTCTCGTTCATCATTGTTCAATTCCTAGAAGCTTTAATTTTTGCTGATTTGACAGAAGTTTGGTACGTAGGAAAAATTATGCCCTTCAACATAATTTATTTTGAATAAATTTTAGCAGAATCCATGATATTCGTCAGACATGGCTCTCTGCATGTCTGGGCGGTTGGAGACCCCATCTCACGAAGAAAAACAAGTAAAAGCGTGCCAAGTTCGGCCGGGCCGAATCTTGGGAGTGGTGAGTTTCCAAGATTCGGTCCGGCCGAACTTGGCACGCTTTTACTTGTTTTTCTTCGTGAGATGGGGTCTCCAACCGCCCAGACATGCCGAGAGCCATGTCTGACCAATATCATGATCACTAACCATTATCGGTCAAACATTCATGTCAAGCACTCACCAACACTTACAAATCAAAAAAGTCTTTCTGTCATTCTAATACCGTTTAGTCATGGAAGTCTATATGCTGCTTACCTGATTTGTGCTCCTTCAAGGCCCGATAAAGGTCTTTTTCATCCAAATCTTTTTTGCGGCCCTTGAAAAACGTGGGCATTGTAAAACTAAAACAAACAAAAAATAATCACTTTTTGATATTGGCAGCACATGGTAGACATTAGCTTATCAGCTGAAAAGCTTGTAGAACTCGTCATCAAGAACACACATTCGGACTCAATAAACAATAAAACACGGTCAGAAATCGAAAGTCATCGCGTAACAAACTCACCAAAACATTAAAGTCGATAGCGGATTCGAAGTCTCGCGAGGATTCTCGGGTAATTCATCGGCCTTAAACGATTGCATTTTGTATAATGCTGGTATTTGCTATTGGCATTAAAAAAAAACAATTTTTTTTTTTTATTTTAACTTTCACGTTTTTTTCTCCTTCCGTCAAATATTTAACAAGTCTTTCCCGTTTAAATCGCCCACACATACTGAATAAGGTAAACTTTACGTAGGTAGCATAGAACCTCGTATATGGTGGCAAAAAAGCCCTCTTATCTGGATGAAAGATAAGAAAGTTATCAATGCAAATTTCACCATAGATTTTGGTGTTTTATTTTATAGTCAAAGTTAGAAAGATTAGATGCTAGATTCGGAGAAAGAAAGGTTTGACTATCGCTATTTTAAATCTATAGTAGAAAAAAATAAAATGAATTTGAAAGCGCTTTTAGTTTTACTTTTGCTGCCCAACTCTCTAGATGGTTGTTGAAGATCATAATTGTACTCTTCGTACCAACTTTCAGTAAAAATGGATAAAAAGTATGGTGTTATAATTAAGGGCCACTAGTTTCAACTGCTACCACAACGAAAGCTGATTAAGCCAACTCTTCAGACATAGCTTAATGTGATTCTGTTTGAGCCGTGATTCTTAGTTTGTTGTTTTTAGCCATAAGCATAGCAAAGTTCAAAGCACTCTTAATTCAGTTGCAACTCACTAGAAATCAATGAGTTAGACAAACATCAGATGAAAACCTGTCTCGGCAGCACATCTAAGCCCTTCTTCTTCAACACCAACGCTGACGAATGGCGAGAACTGGAAGATGCTCTAAATGATCATTTCAACAGTAGCAAAGAGAGTTCAAACTTTTTGGTGACAATCAGTGGCAAAAGAAAGAAAGCAGAACAATTAAAAAGGCATTAAGTTCGGCCGGGCCGAACTTTGGATACCCACCACCTCGGGAATATATGTAAACACCCACAATCTAATGAATATTAAGGTCCTATGTTAGGAAACCTTAAAACTGCTCACTGTTTCAAATTTCAGCCAAATCGGTTAAAAAATAAAGCTTTTATGGGCTTCAGACCCTTTATCGGGAGATCGGTTTATATGGCAGCTATATCTAAATATAGTCCGATTCAAACCAAATTTGGGTCAAACGTTGGTAGGTCTCAAACTACTCACTGTTTTAAATTTCAGTCAAATCTGTTAAAAAATAAAACTTTTATGGGCTTTAGACCCTTTATCGGGAGATCGGTCTATATGGCAGCTATATCTAAATATAGTCCGATCTGAACCATACTTTGCTCAGATATCGGGAGGCCTAAAATAACCCACTGTTTCAAATTTCAGCGAAATTGGGCAATAAATCAAGCTTTTATGGGCTTCAGACCCTTTATCGGCAGATCGGTCTATATGGCAGCTATATCTAAATATAAACCGATCTGAACTATATTTGGGTTCGAAATTTAGAGGCCTGAAACTACTCACTATTTCAAATTTCAGCAAAATCGGTTTAAAAATAAAGCTTGTATGGGCTTCAGACCCTTTATCGGGAGATCGGTCTATATGGAGGCTATATCTAAATATAGTCCGATCGGAACTATACTTAGGTCAGATGTCGGGAGGCCTAAAACTACTCACTGTTTTTAATTTCAGCGGAATTGGGCAATAAATAAAGCTTTTATGGGCTTCAGACCCTTTATCGGGAGATTGGTCTAAATGGCAGCTATATCTATATATAGTCCGATCTGAACTATATTTAGGTCAGAAGTCGGGAGGCTTAAAATAGCCCACTGTTTCAAATTTCAGCGAAATTGGACAATAAATAAAGCTTTTATGGGCTTCAGACCCTTTATCGGCAGATCGGTCTATATGGCAGGTATATCTAAATATAGTCCGATCTGAACAATATTTGGGTCCTATGTTAGGAGGCATAGAATTACTCACTGTTTCAAATTTCAGCAAAATCGGATAAAAAATTAAGCTTTTATGGTCTTCAGACCCTTTATCGGCAGATCGGTCTATATGAAAGCTATATGTAAATATACTCCGATCTAAGCATTATTTAGGTTCGAAATTGAGAGGCCTGAAACTACGCAGTGTTTCAAAATTCAGCGAAATCGGATAAAAAATAAAGTTTTTATGGGTTTCAGACCCTTTATCGGGAGATCGGTCTAATCGGCGGCAATATCTAACTATATTCCGATCTGAACCATACTTAGGTCAGATGTCGGGAGGCTTAAAATAATCCGCTGTTTCGAATTTCATCGAAATTGGGCAATAAATAAAGCTTTTCTGGGCTTCAGACCCTTTATCGGCAGACCGATATGAACCATATTTGGATCAAATGTCGGGAGGCCTAAAACTACTCACTGTTTCAAATTTCATCAAAATCGGATGAAAAATTAAGTTTTTATGGACATTAGACCCTTTATCGGAAAATCGGTCTATATAGCAGCTATATCCAAATACGGTCCGATTTGGCCCATTCAAGAACTTAACCAGCGTGCATCAAAAAGACATATCTGTGGCAAATTTCAGCTCAATATCTCAATTTTTGAAGCCTATAGAGTTATTACAACAGACCGACAGACAGATAGAAGGACAGACGGACAGGCACACGGACATCGTTAAATAGTCTTAGAATTTTACGAAGATCCGAACTATATATACTTTGTAGGGTCGGGAATTGATATTTCGAAGTGTTGCCAATGGAATGACTAAATGAATATACTCCCTATCCCACGGTGGTGGGTATGAAAACCAAAAAAAAATCAAAACCAAACAAATAAATAAGACTTAAGTCAACCAAGGCGAACTTTAAATACTCATCACAAAGTATCAATGCTTCTAATAAAACAGACCGTTCCACATTTCAGCGAAATTGATAAAATTTCTTAGTTTACTTTACTTTAATTAGGTATGACCGAACATTTGTGCCATTAGCCGAACTCAGAATAACTTTCCAAGAGCCTCGATCTTCTGCGCTTCTTCTATAATCTGTCACACTCAGTTTCGAAGTGTCTCCCACCACTTGATCTCTTCATCGGCCTTTTGGTTGTCCCGGTTTGCGTTTATCACCGTGTTTGCCTCTTAAAGACCTGTTTCCTGGAGTTTCTTTATCCATTCAGACAACATGACCTAGCCAACGCATTCGTTGTATTTTGATACGTGTAACTATGCTATCATCGTCATATAGCTCGTGGTTCATATGTCGCCTATACTCTCCATTAACGCACACTGGTCCATATATTTTACAAAGAATCTTTCTCTCAAACACTCCAAGCACTGCCTCGTCTGTTTTCACACGTACCCATGCCTCACAACCACATAACAACACGGGAAGTGTTGTAATTCATCCGTCGAGAGGTGGCCTGATATAGCCCCTATTCAAACGAATACCCGGATTTGACTTCTTAAGCCCTCTCTTTTCATCCGATTTGGCTGAAATTTTGACGCACGACCTTACCCTAATTTTCAGAAATGCCAGATCTCGGAGATGGGTGGTGCGATTTAAGCGAAATTTTGTGTGTTCTCATATAGTACCCCAAAAATAAAAAGTTGGTATCCAAATTTCGGATGGGGTACCTAGGGGGCCGCCCCACCCTAAAACCTACTAAACATATATATAGACAAATCACGACAATATGGGACTCAAATAAAAAGTATTTAGGATAAGAAAACGTATCTGATATCCAATCGTCGGACCAAATGTTAGGGGGACCAGCCCAACCCCCAAAACACCCCTAAATCGGACATATTTACCGACCATAGCAATATGGGACTCAAATGAAAGGTATTTGCAAGTAAAAAATAAAAAAAATAATAATAAAAAAATACGAATCTGATATCCAAATGTGGGACCACGTTTCTGGGGTTCCACCTCTTCCCCAAAACACCCCCCAAAGAGGACTTATTTACTGACCATGAGAATATGGGGCTTAAATAAAAGGTATTTGAATACAGAATATGAATCTGATATCCAAATATGGGACCAAGTGTTTAGAGGGCCGCCTCTCACCAAAAAAATCCCCCAAAGGGACAAATTTACGACCATAGCAATATGGGGATCAAATGAAAGGTCTTTGGGTGTAAAGCACGAATTTGATATCAATATTCGGAAAAAGTGTCTATGGGGCCACCCCACCCCCACAATACCACCCAAATAGTGAGTATTTTCTGACTATTGCAATATGAGGCTCAAATAAGAGGAGTTTTAAAGTAGAACACGAATCCGATCTATATTTTCAAGGCCAATTCAATGAGTCGAGGCCCATCCACCAAAACACCCCCCAAGCCGGTCATGTTTGCTCAAATTATAAGTATTTAAGAGTAGATCACGTATCGGATATCAATATCCGATATGGAACTGAATATTTATAATTTTTAGGGCCAATACCCCAAACCGGATATATTTGCTGACATTTGCAATAAGGAGTTTAAATGAGATCAATAGAAAACGAATTTGATATCCAATTTTGAGGCCAATAGCAATATGGGGTTCAAATAAATCATATATAGATATGTGAGAAAAGAACACGTTGCTGATATATTTTCAGGGCTTAGAATTTGGGGGACCACCCCACTCCCCAAAACACCTCTAAATCGGGCATATTTACCGACCATGTCGATGTGGAGCTTAAATGAGGGGGGGTAGAACAAGAATTGATACCCATTTTCGGGACCAATTTTCTGGGGGTCTACCCCTTTCCCACAATATCCCACAAACAGCAATTTTTTAGTGACCATCGCAATATGGGGCTCAAATAAAGGTATTTGGGAGTAGAATACGAATTTGATATCCAAATGTAGGACCATGTATTTAGGGCATCACCCGTTCCCCAAAAGGGTGAACATTTTTCGGGCATGCCAATATGTGGCTCAAATGAAAGGTATTTGAGATTAGAAAGCTAATTTGATAATCTATTTTGGGGCCATGTGTTTGAGGGACGTCTCATTCTGTAAACTCCCCTAAACCAATAGCAATATGGGGTTTAAATAAATGGTATTTGAAAGAAGAGCACGATGCTGATATTTTTTCAGGGCAAAGTATCTGGGGGACCACCTCACCCTCGAAAACACCCCTAAATCAGATATCATGAATATATCGAGCTGAAATAAAGTTTTTTAAGAATGGAGTACACCTTACATCCAAAATTAAATTCGTAGACCAATAAAGATCATATGGGATTCCGATAAAGGCACTTATATTGTTAAACTGTTAGTCAAGCGATATACTATTTTCGTAGCATGGTATTTCACTAAAAGCTCTTTAACTGTCGAAGATAAATATTCCAAGGAAGCTTTTGTTCCTTGGGCCCGGGTCAGCTAGTCCATCTATAAACTGATATTGCTCCCATATAAACCGATCCTGATTTCTTGAGGCCTTACTTACTTTACTTGGCCATGACAGAACATTTGTTCCACTAGCCCAACGTATAATGGCCTTCCAAGCCTCGATATTCTGCGCTCATTCTAAAATTTTCGGATACCAAGTTTCGAGCTGTCTCCCACCACTTGATCTCTCCATCGGTCGTTTGGTCGTACCGGTTTACATGTACCACCTTGTTTGCCTTCAAAGGACTTCTTTGCTGGAGCTTTAGACGGCCATCGTGATTTCGACGGACGGACATGCCTAGATCGACTCGAGACGATCAAGAATATATATATTTTTTATGGAGCCCTGGATCAATATTTCGAGCTGTTACAAACGGAATGATTAGATTACTATACCCCCTTCCTATGGTGGTAGGTATAAAAACCTTAAGATATTTGGTAGACAGTTTTTATACCCACCACCCAAGGATGGGGGTACATTCATTTTGTCATTCCGTTTGCAACACATCGAAATATCCATTTCCGAACCTATAAAGTATATAAATTCTTGATCAGCGTAAAAATCTAAGACGATCTAGACAAGTCCGTCCGTCTGTCTCTTGAAATCACGCTACAGTCTTTAAAAATAGAGATATCGAGCTGAAATTTTGCACAGTTTCTTTTTTGTCCATAAGCAGGTTAAGTTCGAAGATGGGCTATATCGGACTATATCTTGATATAGCCCCCATATAGACCGATCTCTCAATTTAGGGTCTTAGGCCCATAAAAGCCACATTTATTATCCGATTTTGCTGAAATTTGGGACAGAGAGTTGTGTTAGGACCCCCAACATGCTTCGTAAATTTGGCCCAGATCGGTTCAGATTTGGTTATAGCTACCAAACAGACTCATCCTCCGATTTAAGGTCCTAGGCCCCTAAAAGCCACATTTATTATCCGATTTTGATGAAATTTGAGACAGTGAATTGTGTTAGGCCCTTCGAAATTCTTCGTCAATTTGGCCTAGATCGGTCCAGATTTGGATATAGCAACCATATAGACCGATCCTCAGATTTAGGGTCTTAGGCCCATAAAAGCCACATTTATTATCCAATTTTGCTGATATTTGGGACAGTGAGTTGTGTTAGGCCCCTCGACATCTTGGCTTAGATCGGTCCAGATTTGAATATAGCTGCCATATAGACCGATCTTCAGATTTAGGGTCTTAGGCCCATAAAAGCAACATTTATTATCCGATTTTGCTGAAATTTGAGACAGTGGGTTAAGTTAAGCCCCTTAACATACTTCTGCAATATGGCACAGATCGGTCTAAATTTGGATATAGCTGCCATATAGACCGATCTCTCGGTTTTAAGTTTTGGGGCCATAAAAGGCGCATTTATTGTCCGATGTCGCTGAAATTTGAGAGAGTGAGTTGTGTTAGGCCCTTCTACGTCCTTCTTCAATTTGGCTCAGATCGGTACAGATTTAAGGCTTTGGGTCCTTAAAAGGCACATTTATTGTCCGATTTCGCCGATATTTGGGACAGTGTCTTGAAGTACATGGAGAGATCAGTCTATGTTGGGGCGTCTTCTTCAAACTAAATCTGTTACTGAAAATCACATTTAATTGCACAATTTTGCACAACATTTTATTGTATTTATTTACAAATTGCCTTCAATTGCATCAGACAGACGAAACGACATAAGATTAGATCATATTGGTATTGTTCGACTAAAATATGTATGAATCCCAAACCCAATCTCAATACCCCGTCAGCTCTGATTGTTCCATCGCACCGAATAATGAAATTGAGAATGGCGCTGAATGCATTTGAACTACCAGGCCGGCCTGTGAAGTGAGCTTTCTTATCAAATGTTTATGGAACAATAAATTTTGATAAATAACTGCATTGTCATGTTGACTGTTTTTTTTAATAAGTTGTGCCTGTATTTCGTTGGCGCTCAAAGTATTTGTATGAAAGTATATTACCAGTATAGTAGGACAATATAAACAAATCTAGCTCCAATTCATTCATTCACGCGTTGGGTTACGAACGATAAGAAAGTCTGACAACACTGTTCTATTATTATTAAATATAACAGAGAGCACTAACAGAAACGTTGTTGGGACTTTTGTTGTTAATGGTAGATAAGATTCTATGACAGATAATCAGCCAATTAGTAGTAGAGAATGTTTCCCCTTCACAAAAAAAAAAAAAATACATGTTGCACATTTTTCTGTTTGCCCATTGTTTGAATACATTGCTGACACGAGGGGTTCTCATATTATCTCCCATATAAAATGTTTCCACATTTTGTTACCACCAGGTGATATGTGCTAACATAAATATCATAAATATCTATTTAATAAGCCAGCCATTTTTTACTGTGCCTCTTCAAGAGGAACACATTTTATGTCATTTGGCTGCTCTTTTTACGAACATATCTGTGCTTCCCCCTGTCTGTTAAAATCATACAAAAATTTGCAAATTTTCCCACGAACATTCCATAAACAACTAGGGGGTAAACTTTTTACATTCTACAACACCACTGTGGTACAGGGTATTTTAACTTAGTGCATTTGTTTGTAACACCCAGAAGACATTCCGTACTTGGGTACCGGAAGCCTACTCCAAGAAACCCATGGTACGACCAAGAGTGTCGAGATGCTACTGAAGCCAAGCATTCGGCATATAGAGCAACCCTGTAGTCAATAGCAACGCCCGAAGATGAAGGGGAGTTATCGGGAGAAAATGGGAGAGGAGAAACGTGTAGCCCGCAGAAAGAAAAAGGAAATGGAAAGGCGTGAGTGTGAGCGAATTGAGATGTACAGGAGTCAGAATGAAGTTCGGAAATTCTACCAAAGAATTGAACATCAAACTGATGGCTTTGGTGCATTCATATCCTCCTGCAGACACAAAGAAGGAAATCTGGCAACTGACACAGATAACATGCTGAGGATATGGAAAGAACATTTTACCGAACTGCTAGTGTCCGACGTTGGCGGCGAAGAGGATACGGCAGAACCAATCCCTGATGATGGTATAGAATGTTTACCTCCTAGTCAGAATGAGGTCCAAGTAGCAGCGACCCGACTAAAGAACAACAAGGCAGCAGGAGCCGACGGGTTACCCGCTGAACTATTTTGGACCGGAGGCGAAATGCTGATAAAGCGTATGCATCAGCTTATCTGCGCAATCTGGCTAGAAGAAAGCATACCCGATGATTGGAACCTCAGAAAGGAGACAAGTCGGAATGTGCCAACTACAGAGGAATAAATCTTCTCCTCATCGCATATTCGGCAAAAAGAAAAAGGAAATGGAAAGACGACCAACCTTGCAATCAGTAGCAATGCGCCACATGAAGGAAAGGTATCGGGAGAAAAGGAGAGAGGAGAAACATCTTTTCCGCAGAAAGAAAAAGGAAGTGGAAAGACGTGAGTGTTAGCGAATTGAGGGTACAGGAGTCAGAATGAAGTCCGGAAATTCTACCAAAGAATTAAACGTGAAACCGATGGCTTTGGTGCATTCATATCCTCCTGCAGACACAAAGAAGGAAATCTGGTAACTGACACAGATAACATGCTGAGGATACGGAAAGAACATTTTACCCAACTGCTAGTGTCCGACGTTGGCGGCGAAGAGGATACCGCGGAACCAATCCCTGATGATGTTATAGAATGTTTACCTCCCAGTCAGAATGAGGTCCAAGTAGCAGCGACCCGACTGAAGAACAACAAGGCAGCAGGAGCCGACGGGTTATCCACTGAACTATTCAAGACCGAAAGCGACACGCTGATAAGACGTATGCATCAGCTTATCTGCACAATCTGGCTACAAGAACGCATACCCAATGATTTGAATCTCAGCTTACTATGTCCCGTACACAAGAAAGGAGACAAGTCGGAATGTGCCAACTACAGTGGAATAAATCTCCTCCCCATCGCATATTCCGCAGAAAGAAAAAGGAAATGGAAAGACGTGAGTGTGAGCCATTTGAGATGTACAGGAGTTAGAATGAAGTCCGGAAATTCTACCAAAGAATTAAACATCAAACCGATGACCTTGGTGCAGGCACATCCTCCTGCAGAGATAAAAAAGGAAATCTGGTAACTTACAACGATAGCATGCTGCGGATATGGAAAGAACATTTTACCCAACTGCTAGTGTCCGACGTTGGCGGCGAAGAGGATACCGCAGAACCAATCCATGATGATGGTATAGAATGTTTACCTCCTAGACAGAATGAGCTCCAAGTAGCAGTGACCCGACTAAAGAACAACAAGGCAGCAGGTGCCGACGGGTTACCCGCTGAACTATTTTAGACCGAAGGCGACACGTTGGTAAGGCGTATGCATCAGCTGGTCTGCGCAATCTGGCTACAAGAACGCATACCCGATGATTAGAACCTCAGCATATTATGTACCGTACACAAGAAAGGAGACAAGTCGGAATGTGCCAACTACAGAGGAATAAATCTCCTCCCCATCGCATATTCCGCAGAAAGAAAAAGGAAATGGTGTGAGTGTGAGCGAATTGAGATGTACAGGTGTCAGAATGAAGTACGGAAATTCTACCAAAGGATTAAACATCAAGCCGATGGCTTTGGTGCAGGCACATCCTCCTGCAGAGACAAAAAAAGGAAACCTGGTAACTAACAAAGATAACATGCTGAGGATATGGAAAGAACATTTTACCCAACTGCTAGTGTCCGACGTTGGTGGCGAAGCGGATACCGCAGAAGCAATCCCTGATGATGGTATAGAATGTTTACCTCCTAGTCAGAATGAGGTCCAAGTAGCAGCGACCTGACTGAACAACAACAAGGCAGCAGGAGCCGACGGGTTACCCACTGAACTATTTTAGACCGAAGGCGACACGCTGATAAGGCGTATGCATCAGCTTATCTGCGCAATCTGTCTACAAGAACGCATGCCCGATGATTGGAACGTCAGCATACTATGTCCCGTATACAAGAAAGGAGACAAGATGGAATGTCTCCTTTCTCCTCCCCATCGTATACAAAATACTCACAAGCGTGCTGTGTGAAAGATAAAAACCTAAAGTCAATGAGATAATTAGGCCCTATCAACGCGGCTTGAGACCTGGTAAATCCATCCTAGACCAGATATTAAAAAATGCAAATTTTGCCTATGAGCATTCCCCTAAGGAACAGGGGCAAACTTCTCACATATCAATGAGTGCAATTCGATTCAAGTTTAAGCTCAATGATAAGGGGCCTCCTTTTAATAGCCGAGTCCGAACGGCGTACCGCAGTGCAATACCACTTTGGAGAGAAGTTTTACATGGCATAGTACCTCACAAATGTTGCCAGCATTAGGAGGGGAAAACCACCGCTGAAATTTTTTTTTGATAGTCTAGCCGGGATTCGAATCCAGGCGTTAAGCGTCATAGGCGGACATGCTAACCTCTGCGCTAGGATGGCCTCCAGATATTCACACTGCGTGAAATCATGGAAAACACCCGAGATGGACAAATCTACACCTACCATCCCTTTGTTGACTACAAAGCCGCCTTCGTTACTCCTTTACGTTCAAAGGTATTTCAAGCCATGTCTGAGTTTGGTATCCATGAAGAATTAATAAGACTCTGCAGGATGACACTTGCTGATACGCGTTCCTCAGTAAGAATAGGAAAGAATCTCTCCGAACCATTTAATACCAAACGAGGTTTCAGACAAGGAGACAGCCTATCGTGTGATCTTTTTAACATCCTGCTGGAGAAGATTATACGAGATGCAGATGTGAATAGATATGGCATACTAATCACAAGAGCACACATGCTACTCGCCTATGCCGACGACATCGATATCATAGGTCGGTCACCGGCAGTAGTAACTGCAGCCTTTGAATGTATAGAAAGAGAGACGGTGAAAATGGGTCTGGCAGTAAATGGAGATAAGACGACATGGATGATTTCAACTCCCAAAAAGCCTTGCACAACTGATCAGATAAAGAAAGTGGAGAATGTTGGGAACCACAACTTTGAGATAGCCAATAACTTTATCTGCCTCGGCATTGCCGTAACCGAAACGAATGACACCAGTTTGGAGATAAAGCGAAGAATAATACTGGCAAACAGATGATACTTTGGATTAAGTAGGCAGTTTGGAAGCAAGGCCGCCAGTTTACAAAACACTTATACTACCTGTATTGTTATATGGGTCTGAGGCATGGGTACTTGTGAGTGCAGACGAGGTAGTTCTTGGAGTGTTTGAGAGAAATATTCTTCTTAAAATATGTGGACCAGCTTGCGTTGATGAAGAATATAGGCGTCGTATAAACGATGAGCTGTATGGCGACGAGAGAATGGTTTTGAAAATTTTGCCCATGAACATTCCACTAAGGAACAGGGGCAAACTTCTCACATATCAATGAGTGCAGTCCGATTCAAGTTTTTTAAGCTCAATGATAAGGGGCCTCCCTTTTATAGCCGAGTCCGAACGGCGTGCTGCAGTGCGACACCTCTTTGGAGAGAAGTTTTACATGGCAGTACCTCACAAATGTTGCCAGCATTAGGAGGGAAAAACCACCGCTGAATTTTTTTTTTTGTGATGGTCTCGCCAGGACTCGAACCCAGGCGTTCAGCGTCATAGGCGGACATGCTAACCTTTGCGCTACGGTGGCCTCCAGAGAGAGAATGGTTGCAAATGCAAATTTTGCCGATAAACATTCCACTAAGGAACGGGGGCAAATTTCTCACATATCAATGTGTGCATTTCAATTCAAGTTAAAGCTCAATAATAAGGGGCCTCCTTTTTATACCCTCCACCATAGGATGGGGGTATACTAATTTCGTCATTCTGTTTGTAACACCTCGAAATATGCGTCTGAGTCCCCATAAAAAATACATATTCTTGATCGTCATGCCATTTTAGGTCGATCTAGCCATGTCCGTCCGTCTGCCTATCGAAAGTACGCTAACTTTCGAAGGAGCAAAGCTAGCTGCTTGAAATTTTGCACAAAAACATTTTATTAGTGTAGGTCGGTTGGAATTGTAAATGGGCCAAATCGGTCCATGTTTTGATATAGCTGCCATATAAGTCGATCTTGGGTCTTGATTTCTTGAGCCTCTAGAGGGCGCAATTCTCGTCCGATTTAACTGAACGTGGTGTTTCGGAAATCAATATTTTCAAATAAAGCCAACGGAATCGGTGAAAACTATTAAACCCCCAATCTTTTGGTGTTGTGTATTTGAATGAAGTTTCCCCCCTATTCAGCTCAAATATCTATACTTGTTTAATGTTTTGTAAGAATTACCATCTCCAGTTATTTGTTGTTTGGCTTGTCTTTCCTTGACTTTTTTCACTTTTTGCCCTAGCGGCCTTATGAATTGCCAACCAAACAACCAAAGTTGCTGTGTGAATACAAGTCGAAGAAAAACTTTGAATATTGCAACAAATATTGTACGTGGTAAAAGTTTTTAATGTTTAGCAAACCTCACCGCCACCACCGCCACCACCGCCACCACCACCACCACCTACAACATGCGCAACATTCGCCACTGTCATGCCCCTACGTTGAGGCAATGTAGGGAGGGTCAGAGTGTGTGAAAACCGTTTCAACACGAGCTTACCATTCATGGCCAAAACAAGTGTGTCCTGGTGTAAGTGCTTCTAAGGATATTTGGTATCTCAGAAGATACTTTCATTTCGTTGCCATTTAATTTGGAAAAATATCTAAAAATCGTGAGTGTATTTTAAACTAACTAAGCTTGAGAAGTCGAGTACACTTTCATGTAAAGTAGCAAATGAAAGTTTAGTGAATGGAAATGTAATGAGACGTTCTTAGCATGACTTTAAATATGAATAGATGTGAGTGTGCTTGATACTTACTAAAATTGTATAGTTGTCTAAAAGTGATACAAATATACTGCATCAGTGATTGTAGTAAAAAGTTCAGATTCAAGCTCAAATGATGGTGTTGGACAAAATTCAATTAAAGTCAATGGGGTTCTAGCAAAGGAAATTTCTCACTGATCTTAAGACACAAATAATGTAAACGAAAAATTATGTAATTATTGGGTTGCCCAAAAAGTAATTGCGGATTTTTCATATAGTCGGTGTTGACAAATTTTTTCACAGCTTGTGACTCTGTAATTGCATTCGTTCTTCTGTCAGTTATCAGCTGTTACTTTTACCTTGCTTTAGAAAAAAAGTGTAAAAAAGATATATTTGATTAAAGTTCATTCTAAGTTTTATTAAAAACGCATTTACTTTCTTTTAAAAAATCCGCAATTACTTTTTGGGCAACCAATATTTCCAACAACTGTGCTAAGTATGGTTTAAATCAGTGCATTACATGATATAGCTGCCACATAAGCCTTTAGAGGGCGCAATTTTTATCCGATTTGAAATTTTGCACATATTGTTGGAGAACAACTTCCAATAACTGTGCCAAGTATGGTCTAAATCAGTCCATAACCTAATATAGCCGCCATACAAACCTATCTGCCGATTAGACTTCGTGAGCCGCTAGAGGGCGCATTTCTTATACGATTTGGCTGAAATTTTGCGTGAAGTGTTGAACGTCTAAAAAAATTCGCCAAGTATGGTTCAAATCTATTCATAACCTGATATAGCATATAGACATATAAACTGATTTTGGATCTTTGGACTTCTTGAGCCGCTAGAGGGCGCAATTATTATCCGATTTGGTTGAAATTTCGAGTGAAGTGTCTTGGTTTGACCATCAACAACTGCGCCATGTATGGGCAAAATCGGTTGACAACATGATATAGCTCCCATATAAACTCATTTCGAAATTTCGGGCGAAAGTTATATATGGGAGCTATATCTAAATCTGAACCGATTTAGATGAAATTTTGAGCACATATTAGGAAGTCACGCGAAACATTTCATGTCAAATTTGGTAGAGATCACACCAAAATTGCGGCTCCTACAGCTTTAAAAGTGCATATCGGATGAAAGATATATATGGGAGCTATATCTAAATCTGGACCGATTTCCATAAAATTTTGCAAGCATTTTGGGTCGTTAAAAAAAAAACATTTCGTGCCAGATTTTGTAAGGATCGTACCAGTATTGTGGCTTCTACAGATTTAAAAGGGCACATCGGATGAAAGATATATATAGGAGCTATATCTAAATCAGGACCGATTTTTTTCAGAAATTATTGCGTTTGTCATTGGACCAAACAAGACACTTATGCAAAATTTTGTGAAAATCGGACAACAAATGCGACTTGTACCTTGATTACAAGAATACATGGCCAGACAGACGGACGGACATAGCTACATCGAATCAGGAAGTGATTCTAAGCCGATCCGTATGCTTATCGATGGGTCTAGATCTTCTCCTTCTTAGCGTTGCAAACAAATGCACAAATCTATAATACCCTGTACCACAGTGGTGGTGCAGGGTATAAAAATCTGACATATTTACCGACCATGGCAATATGGGACTAAAATTAAAGGTATTTGTGAGTAGAATACAAATCTGATATCCATAAAATGTGGGACCAAGTTTGTGGTGGTTCACCCCTTCCCCAAAACACCCCTAAACAGGACTTATTTACTGACCACGGTAATATGGAGCTTAAATGAAAGGTATTTGAGTGTAGAATACGAATCTGATATGCAAATATGGGGCCAAGTATTTGGGGGGCTGCCTCTCCACAAAAAAATCCCCCAAAGGGGACAAATTTACAACCATAGCAATATGGAGCTCAAATGAAAGGTCTTTGGGAGTAAAGCACGAATCTGATATCAATATTCGGGAAAAGTGTCTATGGGGCCACCCCACCCCACAACTCCACCCAAATAGGACGTATTTGCTGACTATTGCAATATGAGACTCAAATAAGAGGGTTTTTAGAGTAGAACACAAATCCGATATACATTTTCAAGGCCAACTCACTGAGTGGCCGTCCATCCTCCAAAACACTCCCCAAGCCGGTCATGTTGCCGACTATGGAAATATGGGGCTCAAATTAAAGGTATGTGGAAGTAGACCACGTATCTGATATCAATATTAGGGATCAACTGTCTAGGGGACGTCCCACCACCATAACAACCCCCAAATAGGGCTTATTTACTCGCCAAGACAATTTGGGTCCTAAAGAGGGTGGAACTAAACATTTAAAGTTTTAAGGGCCAATACCCCAAACCGGACATATTTGTTGACTTTTGCAATAAGGGGTTTAAATGAGATTAGATAACAAATTTGATATTCAATTCTGAAGGCAATGACAATATGGTGTTCAAAAAAATGATACACAGATATATGAGAAAAGAGCGCAATGCAGATTTATTGTCAGGGCTTAGTGTTTGGGGGACCACCCCACTCCCCAAAACACCACTAAATCGGGCATATTTACCGACCATGTCATTGTGGAGCTCAAATGAAAGGTAGTTTAGATTAGAAAACGTATCTGATAACCAATTTTGGGGCCAAGTGTTAGCTGAACGTCTCATCCTATAAGCTCCCCTGAAGCCAATGTCAATATGGGGTTTAAATAAATAGTATTTGAGAGAAGAGCATGAAGCTGACACTTTTTTCAGGGTCAAGTGTCTAGGGGACCACCTCACACCCGAAACACACCTAAATCCGACAAACGTATTTACCGATCATGGAAATATGGAGATCCCACTGCCAAAATCCCTATTAGAATATCGGGCTTAAATAAAGTCTTTAATAATGGAGTACATCTAACATCCAAACTTAGATGACTCTCAAACTGCCGAGTGAATTCACAGATCAATAAAGACCATATGGTTGTCAGATAAGGGAAATTAAAAACCAGTGAGGAAGGGCAAAAGTCGGGCGGTGTCGACTGTACAATACCCTACACCTACCCTATAAGTACAATGTGGGAGCTATATCCAATTCTGAACCATTTTTAATGGACCTCGGCGAGCAAAAATACGTTCAAACTGTAATAACTGCGGTTGACAAATGACAACATTATTGCAAATAACTCAAAATCTGACGAACATATATATGGGAGCTATAACTAATACTGAACCGATTTCCATGAAATTCACCAGTAATGTCGAGAGTCATGAGAAAATCCTTCCAGCCAAATTTCTAGAGAATTGGGTAACAAATGACCAATTTATTGCATTATTACTGCAAATCGGACGAGCATATATATGGGAGTTATATCTAAATCTGAACCGACTTTTTCTAATTTCAATAGGCTTCGTCTATAGGCCGAAAAACACGCCCATACTAAATTTGAAGACGATGGGATGAAAATTGCGACCAATAGTTTGTACACAAATAAACATGAACAGACAGACGGACAGACAGACGGACGGACAGACAGACGGACAGACAGACAGACAGACGGACAGACAGACAGACGGACAGACAGACGGACAGACAGACGGACAGACAGACGGACAGACAGACGGACAGACAGACAGACGGACAGACAGACAGACGGACAGACAGACGGACAGACAGACGAACAGACAGACGGACAGACAGACGGACAGACAGACGGACAGACAGACGGACAGACAGACGGACAGACAGACGGACAGACAGACAGACGGACAGACAGACGGACAGACAGACGGACAGACAGACGGACAGACAGACAGACGGACAGACAGACGGACAGACAGACGGACAGACAGACGGACAGACAGACGGACAGACAGACGGACAGACAGACGGACAGACAGACGGACAGACAGACGGACAGACAGACAGACGGACAGACAGACGGACAGACGGACAGACAGACGGACAGACAGACGTACAGACAGACAGACGGACAGACAGACAGACAGACGGACAGACAGACGGACAGACAGACGGACAGACAGACGGACAGACGGACAGACAGACAGACAGACGGACAGACAGACGGACAGACAGACGGACAGACAGACGGACAGACGGACAGACAGACAGACGGACAGACGGACAGACAGACCGACATGGCTAAATCTAATCAAAAAGTGATTCTGAGTCGATCAGTATACTTATCAATGAGTCTATCTCTCTTCCTCTCGGGTGTTACAACCTAATTCACTAAGTTATAATACCTTGTACCACAGAAGTGGTGTAGGATATAACAACAAACACAGCTTGAAAAAGTTCTAAGAAAAAACAAGTAAAAGTGTGCTAAGTTCGGCCGGGCCGAATCTTATATACCCTCCACCATGGATCGCATTTGTCGAGTTCTTTTCCCGGCATCTCCCCTTCGGCAAAAAAAGGATAAAAGAAAAGATTTACTCTGCTATTAGAGCGATATCAAGATATGGTCCAGTTTGGACCACAATGGAGAACTGTGTAAAATGTCAGCCAATTCGAATAAGAATTGGGGGGCTTTGGGGGCACAAGACGCAAAATAGAGAGATCAATTTATATGGGAGCTGTATCAGGCTATAGACCGATTCAGACCATAATAAACACGTATGTTGATGGTCATGAGAGTATGCGTCGTACAAAATTTCAGGCAAATCGGATAATAATTGCGACCTTTGGAGGCTCAAGAAGTCAAGATCCCAGATCGGTTTATAAGGCAGCTATATCAGGTTATGAACCGATTTGAGCCATGGCTCAAGAAGTTAAGACCCAAGATCGGTTTATATGGCAGCTATATCAGGTTAGGGTTCGATTTGAACCATACTTGGCACAGTTGTTCGACATCATAACAAAACACGTCGTGCAAAATTTCATTCTAATCTGGTAAGAATTGCGCCCTCTAGAGGCTGAAGAAGTCAAGACCCAAGAGCTCGGTTTTATGGCAGCTATATCAGGTTAGGGACCGATTTGAACCATACTTGGTACAGTTGTTGGACATCATCACAAAACACATCGTCCAAAATTTCTTTCCAATCGGATAAGAATTGCGCCCTCTGGAGGCTCAAGAAGTCAAGACCCAGGATTGGTTTATATGGCAGCTATATCAGGTTATGGACCGATTTGAACCATACTTGGTACAGTTATTGGAAATCTTAACAAAACATGTCGTGCAAAATTTCATTCCAATCAGATAAGAATTGCGCCCTCTAGAGGCTGAAGAAGTCAAGACCCAAGAGATCGGTTTATATGGCAGCTATATCAAAACATGGACCGATACGGCCCATTTACAATACCAACCGACCTATACTAATAGGAAGTATTTCAAGCGGCTAGCTTTACTCCTTCGAAAGTTAGCGTGCTTCTGACAGATAGGCGGAGGGACGGACGGACAGACAGACGGACGGACATGGCTAGATCGACATAAAATGTCCAACGATCAAAAATATTTCGAGTAGTTACAAACAGAATGACGAAATTAGTATACCCCCATCCTATGGTGGAGGGTAATAAAAACGATTAGAGATATCTAACAACTATTGGTTGCCCAAAAAGTAATTGCGGATTTTTTAAAAGAAAGTAAATGCATTTTTAATAAAACTTAGAATGAACTTTAATCAAATATACTTTTTTTACACTTTTTTTCTAAAGCAAGCTAAAAGTAACAGCTGATAACTGACAGAAGAAAGAATGCAATTACAGAGTCACAAGCTGTGAAAAAATTTTTTAACGCCTAATATGTGAAAAATCCGCAATTACTTTTTGGGCAACCCAATATTTTTGAATTTTGCGTGCACTGCCATTATCCTTATTTAAATTTCTTCATGCAAAATGAGATACATGGGTATATACAATTTGACCCTGTCACTGTCAATTTTATCCAAATCTCTTGTATGTTGTTTACCTATAGCTTCTTCTCTCTACCTATATTTAAATTCAAGTAAGAACGACGTATGCATCCATAGAATCAATAATTTTGTAACTCACTTTACACAGCGTCCTAAAATTGGGTATGGGTTTCAGGAAACCTTTATGAGATTTTTTTTACGAATTTTATTAAGGCATTCAGTCCTTAGAAACAACTTTGAATTCCTATTCCGGTTTCATAGAAGGAGCGCATATAAACATTGGTGCTGCCAAAAAGACGGCAGTATTTATTTGTTTTTATAATCAAATTTATTTTTCTACATTTCTAACTTAATTTATTTTTGCTTCCTGGAACAGAAGGAAAATGCAATTAATATTTCTTTTTTTTTTCTCTCTCTCTTTCTCGCCTCCTTTAAGTTATGATTATTTGCCCTTTCGTGTTTAGGCATTTCAAACCTTTGGCTAAAATAACATTTTAATAATAATTTTCAAAGTTTTGCCAGACCGAAACGCACATCTGAACTCAAGCACAGGAGGCAACAGTTTATCTGATGTAACTTTACCCATAGTCCCTCATCAAAGTGAACTGAAAAGGGTGCACAACTGTAAGCCATACAACAATAAAATACCAAATGCTGTGGGTGTTTGCTTCTCTGTGGATTGTTAGTGTGTTAGTGAGGTTAAGCCGAAATCAGCATACTGTTTATTGCTACAAAAGTTATAAATAAACTGAGAAAATAAATACAAAAAAGAAGGTATACACACACACACACAGACACATTTTCTCATTCGCTTTGAAAGACATTTAGCCAGAGACACAAATACACAACGAGACACTTACGCACACAAGCTTAAGTTATAAACTATAAAACAAACTCAAAAATGAAATTCATTTTATTTAATTTACAAATTCCCCATTTCCATTTGCAGTTGTTGTTGTTGTTGCTCTTGATAATGCCATTAACTTCATACCCACTTACAAATGCCGTTTGAAGGTAATCAAATGTAATGATACTTCCTACTGCTTGTTCTTAAGTACCACTGCAACTTTAGCTTTAGCCCTTGGTGGTGTTGAGGGTAGAGGTTGTGAGGATTTAGCCCTGTTTTACTGTTTTAATGGTCTCTCTATGTGTACCCTATATCTGAATGTTGAAACAGGTTTTTTGAAGTTATTAAAAATTGGAATTTTGTTTATTTAAGATTGGGGTGGGCAAAAGTTTCCTACCAAATGAATGGAAAGGAGTTTTTAGGTCACAACATAGCTCAGTAAATGTTGAATATAACTATTTTGGTTTGTCTGAGTAGCTATTCGAGAAAGATTCCCGTGCTATTATAGATTCCCATATGAACTACCGCCCGTCTGTCCGCCTCTCAGTTGTAATCACACTACAGCCTTCAAAAAATTAAGATGGTTAAGTTAGGTTTAAGTGCCCATTGTGATACCAGAGAAACAGATGAAGGAAGATGCCTTCTAGTTCCTAACGTTGAATCATCCAGATCGCTTTAAAAAGCCCAATAACTTGCAAACGTTCAAATCCGCTAAATCAGACAGGTTCTCAAAGAAATGAGAAGCTAATGTGGAACTTCTTCTGACTCCTAGTGCGGGACACACATACAGAAGGTGTTCTATTGTCTCTCCTTCTTCGATGTCTTCACAGCTTTTGCAAAAGTCATTGCTGGCAACCTTCAGTCTGTCAGCATGTTTTGCAATCAGACCTGTCATGACCGACACAATGACTGAGACGTCTGTTCTTGCCAATGACAGCAAAGCGGTAGACCTCTTAAGACTATATTAGGCCACATAATTTTGGAATGCCCACAGCCCCCTCTTTGTGACCATTTATCGTTCGTGGTCTTTTGGGCCTGACCCTGAAAACTTAAAATGCATATCGCTAGAGTCTTACCCACAGATTACAGTTTCACTGGAATGTGTAAGGAAGTTGCTAGTCTCGGAAAGATTGTCCTCTTTACAATTCCCTGGGATATCTCTGTGGGCCCGCATCCAGAGGAGGTGAATTTTGAACTGTTCAGCCATATAGTTTGGAGTTTTGCGACAGTCGAGGGTGGTTTTTGTGTTCAGACAAATTCAGTGCATCAGATCTTGTCGTCCTCAGTGCGGCTGTTATGTACAAACAAGCCATCCTTTAAATCCGACTGCATATTGAACAGTAGGTGGACTTTTGAAGCACTGTCCACCTGACCACAACACCATATAGCATTACAGGTCTGACAATTGCAGTATAAACCTAGTACATGACGCGCGAACTAAGCTACCAACTTTTGCCCATGGCTCTCTTGAAGATGTATAGGCCAAGAGTTGCCTTTCTTGCCCTTTCCAAATTGTTGGATTTGAAGTTCAATATCCCGTCCGCATAACACCCAGGTATTTTGCGCTTTATGTCAATGGAACATTCTCTCCTCCCAAGGAGACAGGTGCCACTGTAGGTGACTTGTACCTCCTGCTGAAAAGAACTACTTCTGTCTCGCACGTATTTACTGTTGCACGTTGAGCTTCCAGAAGTATAATTCTTAGAGTGTTTGGACTTTGTCTCCTAACCGCCATAGCCACGTCATCAGCATACGGGACGACTTTGACACCTTTTTCTTCCAGAGTCAACAATATATTATAGTGGAGTAGTATTCAAAAGTGGAGAAGACAGTACACCTCCTTTAGGCGTTCCTCTGCTGACCCATCTTTTTAGATTCACAGGTGCCAAGGCTGCCGTAAAGCATCTTAGTAAGTTATAAATAAGTAAGTTATAAATAAACTTTCTTACGGTAGAGTTGATGTGTAGAAACTCCAACTCCTTCACGATTGACGTCGGTTTTACATTATTGAAAGCATCTTCAATATCAAGAAATGTCACCATTGTATATTCCTTGACAGCGAGAGAACCCTCTATGTAGCCGACTAGGTCATGATGGCTGTTTAAGTTGACTTGCCTAAACTTTATGCTGCTGCCACGTCATGCGATCCGCAGGGATCTTTGCCCTAGGATATGTTTCTATCAGCCTCTCAAAAGTCGTTATCATAAATGATGGTAGACTAATAGGATGAAAATATTTCGCCTTCGTGTGGTAGGGTTTTCCTGCTTTGGGAATGCAAAGGACCTCCGTGCTCCCTTCATTCCACACGTATATATGAAATTCAGATACACGCAGAGTATATCTCCCTAAGCCAAAAAACCAGTCTAGTATACACAACTTGTAATTCCACCGGTGATACATCATCAGGACCTGGCGACTTAAAGCAATCGCAACTTTTTATCGCCGCAATGATTTTCGGCTCATACACAGTTTCCCTTATAACCTCGAACGAATGCATATCAGTGACATCCTCTTCTGGCCACATGTTGTCCGTTGGAGAATTCCTCGGGAAATGTCCATCAACGACTAGTTCTAGTATTTCCTCACCAGACATTGTCCATACATTATCTGACTTCTTAATGTACCCCACAGTAATAGGTCTGAGTCTTTCTCAGCTCGCCCTTATATTTTCTTAGCTCAGGCTTATAGATGTCCCAATCGTGTGGTGCTCTTGTGGCTTTTGCTCTGTTGAAGATTTATCTGCAGTCCTTCCAAAGACCAACCAGCTCTGGCGTCCACCATGGCCATCGAGTGAGCTTAAAGTCCAGTTTTTCCAAGATTTAGCTGAAATTTGTTACTGCGAGTTGTACAGTTTTATTTTTTTTTTTCAGGGACACTGCAAAAGTAGACCGATAGGGACAGCAAATTTAATGATGGAATGATATACGAGCCAACAACGAGTCGAAACTATTAAAATTTACTACCGAAATTCAGAGTCAGTAGACTCACCGCTTTCATCGAAAAATCGTCTTCAGCGATGAGGCTAATTTTTAGCTGAATGGCTTCGTCAATAAGCAAAATAAGCATTATTGGTCAGGCAGGTGCGGTAACGGTTAGGTGCGGTTTAAAGGCTGGCGGCGTCATTGGGCCGTACTTCTTCCGGGATGATCAAGGCCAGCACTCTACTGTGAAAGGGAATCACTACCGACCAATGATAACAGAATATTTTTAACCCCTATTGGATGATATGGACTTGGAGGACATATGTTTCCAAGAGGACGCCGCCACAAGCCATACACCGAATGCCACAATCAATTTATTGGTAACCATTTGTGGAGAACGTGTCATGTTACGAATTGGTCTAGTTGATTGACTGCCTCGGTCGTGCGACTTGACGCCGTTAGACTATTTCCTGTGTAGATACGTCAAGTTTATGGTCTATTCCAACAAACCAGCGAGATTGATGAACTCTGTGTCAATATCGAAAGCGAAAATGTCACAGCATCGGCGGATTTATGCTTGAAAACCGTCAAAAATTGGGTTCAGGTCTGGTTCAGCAATCGTGCTCGTAGTGGCCTAGCAAAAGAAATCGAGTTCATAATGGAATCGAACATACTTTCACAGAAAAAAAACAATTTCATGGATATCCACAACCAATTTTGTTATATCCTCCACCATAAGATGGAGGGTATACGAATTTCGTCATTCCGTTTATAACACCTCGAAATATGGTTCCAAGATCTTCATGACATTTTAAGTCGATCTTCATGACATTTTAAGTCGATCTAGCCATCTCCGTCCGTCAGTCTGTCGAAAACAAGCCAACTTTCTAAGGAGTTAAGCTATGTGCTTGAAATTTTGCACAAATACTTCTCATTAGTATAGGTCGGTTGGGATTGAAAAAGGGCCATATCGGTTTATATTTTTATATAGCTGCCATATAAACCGATCGTGAATCTTGACTTCATGAGCCACTAGATGGTGCAATTCTTATCCGATTTGGCAGAAATTTCTCATGAGGTGTTTTGGTATGCTGAGTATGGTTTGAATCAATCTATAATCTGTTATAACTGCCATATAAACCGATCTGGGGTCTTGACTTCTTAGGCCTTTAGAGGTCGCAATTCCTATCCGATTTGGCTGAAATTTTGCATAAAGTGTTCCGTTTTGACTTCCAATGACTTTACTAAGTATGGTTCAAATCGGTCGTTAACCTGATATGGCTGCCATGTAAACCGATTTTGGATTTCGACTTCTTGAGCTTCTAAAGGGCCCAATTCTTATCCGATTTGGCCGAAATTTTGCACGTGATGTTTTGGTGTCTTTTTCAGCAACTGTGTCAAGTATGGTCTAAATCGGTTGATAACCTGATAAAGCTGCCATATAAACAGACCTTGAGTATTGACTTCTTGAGCTTCTAGAGGCCGCAAATCTTTACCGATTTGGCTGAAATTTTGCACAAAGTGTTTTGGTATGACTCTCAAAAACTGTGTCAAATATGGTCTCAATCAGTTCATATCCTGATAAAGCCGCCATATAAACCTATCTCCCGAATTGACTTCTTTGGCTTCTAGAGGGCGCAATTCTTATCCAATGTAGTTGAAATTTTGCATATGTTGTTTTGGTGTTACTCCCAACAATTGTTTCAAGAATGGTCTAAATCGGAATATTACCTGATATAGCTGCCATATAAGCCAATCTCCCAGTTTGACTTTTTGAGTCTTTGGAGGGCGCAACTCTATATAGCTCATATGTATTTGAAAAAGTCATTCAAAGAACTTGTTTTATTTAAAGAAAAACAAGTAAAAAGGCATTAAGTTCGGCCGGGCCAAAGTTTGGATACCCGTCGTCAAAATCTGGTGAAAAAATGCATACCTTATGCCCCATAGCGAAATATGTTCCGATTTGGACCAAATGTGTATAACAAAATATAGGTCTTTTGAGTAGCTATATCTAAAAATAAACCGATCTGAACCACATACGACACGGATGTCGAAAAGCATAACATAAGTCACTGTGTCAATTTTAAGTGAAATCGGATTAAAAGTGCGCCTTTTATGGGGCCAAGATTTTAAATCGAGATATTGGTCTATATGGCAGCTATATCCAAATCTTGACCGACCTGAGAAAAATTGAAGAAGAATGTCGAAGAGCCTAACACAACTCACTGTTCTACATTTCGGTGAAATTGGACAATAAATGCGCCTTTTATGGCCTCAAAACCTTAAATCGAGAGATCGGTCTATATAGCAGCTATATCTAAATTTGGACCGATCTGAGAAAAATTGAAGAAGAATATCGAAGGCTTAACACAACTCACTGTTCTAAATTTCGGCGAAATCGGACAATAAATGCGCCTTTTATTGGACCAAAACCTTAAATCGAGAGATCGGTCTATATGGCAGCTATATCCAAACCTGGACCGATCTGAGAAAAATTTAAGTAGAATATCGAAGGGCCTAACACAACTCCCTGTTCCAAATTTCGGCGAAATCGGAAAATAAATGTGCCTTTTGTGGGCCCATAACCTTAAATCGAGAAATCGGTCTATACGGCAGCTATATCCAAATCTGGATCGATCTGTGCCATATTTCAGAAGTATGTCCAGAGGCTTAGTTTAACTCATTGTTCCAAATTTGGCAAAATCGGACAATTAATGCACCTTTTATGGGTCCAAAACCTTAAATCGAGAGACCGTTCTATATGGCAGCTATATCCAAATCTGGACAGATCTGGGCTAAATTGATGAAAGATGTCGAACGGCCCAACATAACTCACTGTCCCAAATTTCGGCGAAATCGGACAATAAATGCGCCTTGTATGGGCGCAAGACCTTAAATATAGAGATCGGTCAATATGTCAGCTATATCCAATCTGGACCGATATGGGCCAAATTGAGGAATGATATCGAAGGGCCTAACACAACTCACTGTCTTAAATTTCAACAAAATTGGATAATAAATGTGGCTTTTATAGGCCTAAGACCCTAAATCGGCGGATCAGTCTATATGGGGGCTATATCAAGATATAGTCCGATATAGCCTATCTTAACCTGCTTATGGACAAAACAAGAATCTGTGCAAAATTTCAGCTCAATATCTCTATTTTTAAAGACTGTAGCGTGATTTCAACATGGATGGACATGGCTAGAACCAGATGGCTGATGGGTAGATTTTTACTTTATAGGATCGGAAATGGATATTTCGATGTGTTGCAAACGGAGTGACAAAATGAATATACCCCCATTCTTCGGTGGTGGGTATAAAAAAAACTTTAGCAGCGCTCTTATTGAAAACCTTATATTAGACTTCTTGAAATCTTTGCCGAAGATGGCCCTGATCAGATAGCTGCCATAATATCTCCGTTGTAGTGGATATTCAAAGTCGACCCAGCCGATCTAAGTTCTTCTTTACTTTTTGTCTTTTGGCTTACACTTGACTTACAGTGTCACAAATTTTTGGTAAACGAATGCCACAACTGTTGATTTCCGTTTCCTAGATGCTCTGGCCTTAGGAGAAGTTCGAAAGATATGCGTCACAGTCTTAGTGCTTTGCGATTGATAAACCGCACATTATGGCAATGTGTTTGTTCATTGTATGATACTTAAGTGGTGGTTTTGTGTAAATGTGTGGGTTGTTTTTGTGCATGTACTTGTCTTTAAACGAATTTCTTTAGGCTAGGCAAAAGCATTTTCACGTTTTGCGCATTTAAGTTTAAATAATTGTACAACTTAAAGTGGTTTGTACGACACATCATCTCAGTTATGTCAAAATCAGAGACATTAGATGACATAGTAGCAGTGTGATTATGTCCTTAAATAGAGTGATAGATGACATGTTTTGTTACCTTAAAAGCTCACAAAATTGAAAAAGTAATTCAGGGTGGCTGGTATTTTAAATTGTATGTGGTTAACTTAAGTTAATTAAATTTCAAATTTTCATTAGTTTTCTTTTCTTATGACGGGTTAGATGTCATCTTTCAATCGCCATAAGTAAAAAGTCATTTCTAATTTATCGAAAGATGGATTACAGCTATGGAGTAGCAAAAAAGATGGTTTACAACATAAGAGCTATTCATCTGGGCAGTGTAAAACAGATAAACATATCCTACATATCCTGTAACGATAGGTTTTCCCTCGTGGGCTAGGGTATAACTCGCGGGGGAAGGGTCCATCACTGCGTGCCGCAGTGCGACAACTCTTTCGAGGGGAAACCACCGCTGAAATTTGTTTCCTGATGGTCTCTCCAGGATTCGAACCCAGGATTCAGCGTCATAGGCGCACATGCTAACCTCTGCGCTACGGTGGCATATTCGGAGTTAAGGTTTTCACAATCTGTTTATCTTGCGTGTATGGTACAAATGGGTTCGCATCTTAGAGAAAATAGTTATTGGCGAGGTCTGGAATGGCCCTGGGGAGTGGCGGGGTGATGCACGTGGAGACCTGGAACGGTACCCCAACCTCTAAGCTGGGTCCCACAACATCTGTACCGCGGGAGTGAAGACCTAGAATGGTTAGGATTAGGAACGGTTAGGAGGGAAAACCACGGCTGAAAATTTTTTTCTGATAGTCTTGCCAGGATTCGAACCCAGGATTCAGCGTCATAGGCGGAGATGCTAACCTCTGCGCTACGGTGGCATATTCGGAGTTAAGATTTTCACAATCTGTTTATCTTGCGTGTATGGTACAAAGAGGTTCGCATCTTAGAGAAAATAATTATTGGCGAGGTCTGGAATGGCCCTGGGGAGTGGCGGGGTGATGCACGTGGAGACCTGGAACGGTACCCCAACCTCTATGCTGGGTCCCACAACATCTGTACCGCGGGAGTGAAGACCTAGAATGGTTAGGATTAGGAACGGTTAGGAGGGAAAACCACGGCTGAAAATTTTTTTCTGATAGTCTCGCCAGGATTCGAACCCAGGATTCAGAGTCATAGGCGGACATGTTAACCTCTGCGCTACGGTGGCATATTCGGAGTTAAGATTTTCACAATCTGTTTATCTTGCGTGTATGGTACAAAGAGGTTTGTTTCTTAGAGAAAATACAATACTTATTGGCGAGGGCTGGTACGGCCCTGGGGAGTGGCGGGGTAATTCACGTGGAGACCTGGAACGGTACCCCAACCTCTAAGCTGGGTCCCACAACATCTGTAACGCGGGAGTAAAGACCTAGAATGGTACTACCTCGAACATAGGCGTTCAGTTCCCGGCTGGAACTTGGCACGGTGGTTATTGGTTACAACTGGTTAAACAGTGGAGGCCGGGCACGGCACTCTAAAAGCTGTAACTAGGGTCCGAATGAGTCGATGGCTGAGCGGTGCAAGTTGACGATGTTGAAAATCTGGTAAGGTACTCCCACCTTATCACACGGGCTCTAGAGTTGAGGCTAGGCTGGGCTTATCGGCCAGTGACTTGGTTGCGGAGGAGGCCTAGAACAACACTCCTAAGCGGGACGGTGGACGTTCCGGGGAACGTCGGGGTTATCCGTCGGGGTTATTCGTCGGGGCAGTCGAGGACAAAGTACGCCGGTCGTCGATTCACAAAACTTCAGTATGGAGGATGTCTCGGGAAACGTTATTCGTCGGGGCGGGGCAGTCGAGGACAAAGCCGGTCGTAGATTCGCAAAGCTTCAGTATGGAGGATATCTCGGGTTGGTAAGGTGCAAGGACCACGAATGTACACTGTTCAAGGAAGTGAAAAAAAGCCGCTAATACGACGCGGTGACCACGTAAGTTCACCCGGGTCGGAGTACACTCTGCGAGTGTTACACGATGCAGTGACCACGAAAGTACACTGTGTTGCGAAAGTAAGTCGGCGACAATAAGGTGCAGCGCCCGCTGAAGTACGCTGTTGACAGGGAATATGCGGCGAGAGTTATACGAAGCTCTATGATGCAGTGACCACGAAAGTACACTGCTTGCGATGACACATTGTCGAAACTAAGGTTCTACGTAGCTTTTACAGTGCAGCGACCACGGAAGTACACTGTTTAACGTATTCTAAGCCCTGAGATCTTATAGGGCGAGACCTATGGTGGGTCTTTCACACGTGCCTTTTGTCAAGCTACTGAACATAGTAGAGGAGATAGTCATTGCGGAGGCGGTGGCAAAAAGGAAGTTTGTCGGATTGGGAGAACACTTTGGCCAGCTGTTGACCGGAAGAGGACAAGGTAGTTGCTGGCCCTTGATAAAGGGACACTGAGTACGATTACAGGAGTCACAAGCACCCAATAAATTCATGGGAAAATTTACTTTCGATGCAGAAATGGTTAATTACACATTTCAAAGTTAACCCCGGCTCTGTCAAATTTAATGCGGTTTTTACTTGTTACGATAAAAATTAAATTACTTTACCCATCAAACCACTTTTTAATTACAACAAATATTCAATAATTTAAATCTGCATATACTTATGTGGCATTCATGCATGCCGGTATAAAAATATGTTATCACAACAAATTAAAAATTAATTTTTTGGCAAATCAAAGGGCCGGAGAACATATCAAAAGCAAATAAACGCATGGAACATTTAAAATAGATTTTTTGTGTCAGTCATATCATTAAACACAAGAATGTCATGTCAAAAAATTAGCAAATACATGCAAAGCTACATTAGACACGCTCAGAAAAGGAGAAAATGTTGAAAAGTCGAAAGTTCGGGCCGAATCTTGAAAGCCCACCACCATGGATTCTGCTTTAACTAGTTATAGACCAATTTGGACCGTATTTCGCACAGTTGTTAGTAGTCATAACAGAACACTGTATGCAAAATTTCAGCCACATGGGATGAAAATTGCGGCTTCCAGGGGCTCAAGAAGTCAAATCGGGAGATCGGTTTATATGGGAGCTACATCAGGTTCTTGACCGATTTGGACCGTACATGGCACAGATGTTGGAGTCATAACAGATCACTATGTGCGAAATTTCAGCCAAATCGGACGAAAACTGCTGCTTCCAGGGGCTTAGGAAGTCAAATCGGGAGATCGGTTTATATGGAAGCTATATCAGGTTCTTGACCGATTTGGGCCGAACTTGGAAGTCAGATATTGGAGGTCATAACGAAACACCATGTGCAAAATTTCAGCCAAATCGGATGAAAATTGAGGCTTCCAGGGTCTCAAGAAGTCAAATCGGGAGATCGGTTTATATGGGAGCTATATCAGGTTCTCGACCGATTAGGGCCGAACTTGGAAGTCAGATATTGGAAGTCATAACGAAACACCATGTGCAAAATTTCAGCCAAATCGGATGAAAATTGAGGCTTCCAGGGTCTCAAGAAGTCAAATCGGGGGATCGGTTTATATGGGAGCTATATCAGGTTCTCGACCGATTTAAACCGTACTTGGCACAGATGTTGGAAGTCATAACAAAACACCATGTGCAAAATTTCAGTCCAATCGTATGAAAATTGAGGCTTCCAGAGGCTCAAGAGTTAAAATCTGGAGATCAGTTTATATGGGAGCTATATCAGGTTCTCGACCGATTTAAACCGTACTTAGCACAGATGTTGGAAGTCATAACAAAACGCTATGTGCAAAATTTCAGCCAAATCAAATGAAAATTGAGGTTTCCAGGGGCTCGGGAAGTTAAATCGGGAGATCGGTTTATATGGGAACTATATCTAAATCTGAACAGACATGGCCCGTTTGCAATTTTCAACGACCTTAATCAATATTAAGTATATGTGCAACATTTCAAGCGGCTAGCTTTATCGATAAGGACCAAGAATTTAACCTGCGTATAGTGAAAATACGAAGGTTAGGTTAGGTTAGGTTGAGTGGGTTGCCAATCAAAGCTGAGTTCACTCGGAGGCCAGTTTGTCCCATTGGCGTACCCTAGAAAGAAAGGGAAGAGAAAGAAGATGTGAGACCTTGGACTAGAGGTTATACACGAATAAAAGTAAGACTGGAGGAATGGAGAACCCGACCGGGGGGTGAAGCAACGCCCATCCCCACGCAAGTACCGATGTACCTACGCCGGAGCTTATGGCACCCCCGTTGGAACCATCCTGTTCCTTCAACAAATCTTAGGAGACCTATCAGAGGTACGTTCGCAAGTTCACCCAGATCACAGTTGAAACGGCTTCCTAGAAAGGAGATCATACGTCCCTGCAGACCCGGACAAGACCACAGCAAGTGCTCAATAGACTCCTCTTCATCCCCATAGAGGCAACTGATACAGAAGACATTGTGCGGTATCCCCATGCGTGCCGCCATGCGGCCTATGGCACAATGTCCGGTTATGACCGCTACCAAGGTACTCATCGACCTCTAACCGAACGCCAGCAACTCCCACGTCCTCCTCCGGTCGATGACCGCCCAAAGCACCTTTGCAGTCCGGCAACCATCCACCGAGTCCCACCTCGCCACCGACGCCGCCCCTCTACTATGTTCAGTAGCTCGACAAATGGCATGTAGACAAGATCGATAACTGGTCCGCCCAGCGCAGACGAAGCCCTCCTGGCGCACTCGTCCGTCTTCTCATTCCATGGAATCCCGTCATGCCCAGGATCCCATGTTAGCGTCACATCGTGGGCCCGGAGCCTATCCAGACTCTAAAACAATCCGCCACGCATCTTGACCTCACTATCCTCGACCCTTGAGGGTCGGCCTTAAGCGCCGCCAACTGTCCACATAAGTTCTGAGTTTCGGGGGTGGTAAGTCCGTAACCGGACCACTTCAATGGCACAGACCTCTGCCTGAAAGACCGTACACTCGTCCGGCAGTCTCAGAGTTATACTGATATTGAGTGCATCAGAGTAGACCCCCAATACAGTCCGTGACTCCATCTTGCAGCCATATGTGTAGATCGAGGTCTCATCCTTTTCAAATACAGCATTCGCCCTCTATTCATCCCTCTCAAGAAATCGAATCGCGAATGCCTCTAAAGTCGGCACTTGTGCCAGGTAGTTGAAGATCCTCCTCAGTCTACCCTCCGCATTCATAACACCCAGAATCGAACTGTGGCCGCAACCATACTCTATCAGCATTCCGAGCTCCCCTCAGTCTATGCCCCACCCTGAAGGCGCAGTTTCGAATATAGGCCTCAATGGGGTGTATATCCTGCATCGCCTCCAGGCCTGCCTGCGGTGTGGATCTCTGTGCCCCTATGACCCCAAAGCAGGCCAGTCTCTGGACCTTCTCGAACTCCTTCGCACGCGTCCTCTTCTCTACAGCATTCCACCATACCAGTGCTCCATAAGCCAGTACTGGTCTCACGATGGCCGTATACATCCAACAAATCATCCTGGAAGTTACCCCCCACTTCCAACCGAACATCCTCCTGCAGGAGTAAAAAGCGCTCTGTGCCTTACGGCTTTTTTTCCTCGGTGTTCCTCTTCTAGGACAGTTTCGAATCGAGGTCAATGTCTAGGTATTTCACCTCCTTCGACAGCCGCGGGGCGACCCCGTCCAAGAACGGAGTCAGAACTCCGGTATCTTATATCTAAGGGTGAAGAGCACCAGCTCCGTCTTCCGTGGGTTGGTCCTCAACCTATTTCTGGTAGCCCATCGCGGCAACCTACTCCGTGACCTTTCCATAATCTCGCTGATATTCGACAGAAACTTGCCTCGGACCAGCAGCACGACGTCGTCCGCCTAACGATAATTCTCGTGCCGTCCGCACCGAGATCCATCAGGATTTCATTAATCACGAGGTTCAATAGAATCTGCGAGAACACCCCTCCTTGGGGCATTCCGCTGGTCACCTGGCTTCTGACCACATTATCTCCCAGGTTCGCATTAATAATCCTGCCATAAAGCATATTATTGGTCCACTGGGAGGGTGAATACCTGTGTGGTCCAGTGTGGCGACTTTCGCCCCTATCTCCACATTTTTGAGGGCCCCCTCAATATCCAAGAAGGCCGCCAAAGTGTATTTCTTCTGTCGGAGAGACGTCGTGACCTCCTTTACCACCTCGTGAAGGGCCGTCTCCGCCGACCTGCCTTTGAGGTATGTTGTGTTGCGCCCCACAAACTGATTCACCCTCAGGTCAATCAGTTTTTCCAGTATTTTCAGCAAAAACAATGACAGACTAAAAGGCCTATAAGTCTTTGTCGTACTGGGGTTTATTCTTCCCGCCTTGGGGATAAAGACCGCCTTGACTTCCCTCCATGCCCTCGGTATGTAGGACCATACCAGGCTCGCTAGGAAGATCCGCTCAAGGTGACTCCAAGTGACTCCTGCAGCAGTGCCGGGATAATTCGGTCAGGTCCGGCCCGACTTAAATGGCCAGAAAGTGCGGACCGCCCACGCTATCTTCTCCTCGTAGATATTACAATGTCTTTATCGCCGACTTCTTCCTGGCCACCTGGTGCCAATCGGTGCCAAACTTTAGCTCAATATCTCAATTTTTGAAAGGTGCAGCGTGATTACAACAGAGTTGTCTTTATTGCCCTTTCTACGGATCCACTGCTTTCTCAACTGCCCCTGGATGCGTAAGAAAAACTCATCATAACAAGATCGAACGAACCTTATGCGCATGAATACCTGGCGGACTCAGAATACAAGGCTAACGCAATAGTGGTGGAAAATCTGAATTCTGACTGTGGTCCAGTTTCTGTAGATAAAACTACACCATTCTAAGGCCATTTGGTGACACTAAAAGTCCTTCTGATGGCAGCAGGATTTGAGGTTGTTTTTATCCACGAGCCATGGTTCATTTTTTTCTTTTTTCGCCTCTAAGCACTGAAGACTCTTTATTTGCCAGGCTTGTATTATTACTAGTTGCCTTCTCTATATATGGAACACGATTCAAAATTGTCGCCTTAAAGCCTTTAATTGCTGGATGAAGCCGATTTTTCAGGGAAAATGAGCCTCATTGTAAGAAGTGATGCTAATGCATATCTTCCTATATAGGGAAGTTAGGGTACAAACGAAAGGGGCGAACTGCTTGTGGAATATACTATAAGTTGTAATCTGGCGATTGATAATCTTTAACCGACCTTTATAACCAGGAACAGGCTGGAGGTACTAGATGTTACCTTTGTATCGAAAGATCCAAGCGGCAGGATATTTGACTGAGAAACATTAGATGACTACAGCTTTTCTGATCATCGTTATACTAGTTTCAGCCTTGGAGAAAAAGTGCTTTGTATTTGGAAGCGTTGCAGGAAGCTCTCCTACAAAGGCGAAAGCCACAAGGTTGAGACGTCTATAAAGCTGAGCTAAGAAAATAAAATGGTAAGCTGAGAAAGGCTCAGAACACATATTGGGTGGAAGTCTTCAGCTCCGTGGGGGATACATCTAAGGTCTCTACCCTAATGAAGATTCTATCCTCGAAACGTTTTATAGTAGAATATATTCAGAAGTCAGAGAATGTATGGACAATATCAGTGTCTAGTCACTGATGTGCATTTGTGGGAAGTTGTTGGCGAAATTGTATCTAAGTCGAAAATTTTTTGGACCATAAAAAGTTTCGACTCCTTTAAATCGCTAGTCCCAATTGATTTTCAAGCTGTGTCCGATACAATAGCTCCTTGGTTAAGAGAGATGTACTCTGTTTGTATCAGCATATCGTTTATACCATTCTACTGGTATAAACGGGCGGAGGGGCGCAAAGGTAATGTTTCATTCCAAAAGCAGGAAAACCCTACCATACGAAGGCAAAGGACTTTGTCCTATTAGTCTGTCATCCTTTATGCTGAAGGCTCTTGAGAAGTTGATAGAAACATATGTAAGGGCAAAGATACCTGGAGATCGCCGGTCTCGACAAAGGCAAAGGCAAGTCCACTGAAACAGCTCATTATAACTTAGTCCTATTGCAGTCAAGAAACACACAATGGTAGCATTTTTGACATTAAGCAGTGGTAGATGGAGTTTCTAGTCATCCATACTACAGTAAGAACATTTACGAATAACTTACTATCTAAATGATGCATTGCGGAAGGCTTGGGATCTGTAGATCTTCAAAGACGATGTAGCAGACGGACAACTCAAGGATTTGCATTCTATTCTGGAGTATAGCCATTAAAAATATGTTACTGTCTCTGAGACAAGGTTCAATTGTGGCCGAGTATGCGGTTGATGTGGATGTTGCGGTTAAGGGAAAGTTTTCCAGCACTCTTTGATATATACTTCGAGAAGCTCTACGTGAGACGGCAAAGTGGGCTACCGAAAGTGGTCCAGGCGTAAGTCCATATAAGAAAGAAGTGGTTTTTTCTTCAAATGTAAGTTAACTATGGTGGCATCTGTCTTTTTGGGAGGAAAGAATGTGCTATTTACTGAAAGTCCAAAATACCTGGGTGAAAACACCACTAGGAAATTTCAAATCCAACATTTTGGAGAGGTTAAGAAAGGCAACTCTTGCCCTTTATGCCTACAAGATAGCCATTGGCAAGTTTGGGGGGTTAAACAGAGTCATGCACATACTGTAGTTGTCAGTCCTATAATGCTATATGGTGTTGTGGTCTGGTGGACCGCTTTTCAAAAGTCCACCTATTGTTTAATACTCATCCGGATCCGAGGGATGGCTAAATGCGGTGCAAATAGGCCATTCCTTGGAAGACGACACCGTCTGATGCACTGAATTTCATGCTACACCTTATGCCTCTGGACATTGTGGCTAGCCAAATTGCTGCGACCTCTGCTGTGAAAGTAAGGAAACTTTCTCTTTGGTCATTTGGTGGCCACGGAGACCAATGGCCGATGTTTTAGGTAGTGTAGATTATACATTGCCTTTTTATCCGGCTGGCACCAAAAAGTACGTTAACGGACGGTAAGCTTTGTGAAGTGAATTCGTGGGAAGTAGAAAATGTAAGATGAGGAGCCTCAATGCGCCTTAATCTGGCCCACTATCTCTATGAAGGTGCGGTGGCTACGGCCAATACGGCCAATTGGGCACAATACTCTAGGTTCCATACCGTGTTGATTACACATTTCCTTTGACGCTTTTTAATAAAAAGAACGGTGCCATTTTCCTGATAGTACCGATTGGAATTACAATATCTTCTCAGACAGCCAGTCAGTCTCTAAATCTCTGGGCAACATATTCAGAATTGAGAAACCGCCCTCGACTGTTGCATAGCTCTCAACCGCATAGCCGACAGTTCATAATTCACCTGCTCTGGGTGCCGGACTACAGAGATATCCCTGGGAATTGTAAAGCAGACAAGCTTGCGAGACTAGGAATGACATTCCAGGGGAACTGGAATCTGTGGGCATGCCTTAATCTTCAGGGTCAGACCCGAGGACAACGACTGAAAGATGGTCCCCAAGAGGAGGTTGTTAACATTTGAAAATAATGCAGCTTAACCTTGACTTGAAGAGATCTACCGCTTTGCTGTAACTGGCCAGAACAGACGTCTCAGTCTTTGTGTCCTTCATGACAGGTCGCGGTCTGTTCGGAAAACATCGGACATCTGAGATGAATCTTGAGGGCGAGTGCGAGGCACTTCTGCCAGCGACATAGTCTTGGATTGAAGGAACCCTAGTGTTGCCATCTGGAAGATCATGTTACACGTATGGATCAAAGCAAGACTATAGAGTGGAGCTGGGGGTCTAAATTGAAAACCCAGGGACAGAGATCTGTTTTAGATTGCCTGACCTAAATACGGTCCTGCAGGCGGAGATCCGGGCGATCATGGTATCCGTGAGGTGGTGTGGTGCTAACGCGAGGACGTCGAGTGTGAACATCTTAACGGGTAGCAAATAACAACCAGGACGGTAAGGTCACGAACAGTCTTGCAGTGTTAGAAGGAGATTACCGCCTTCTCTGAGGATGGTAAAATCAGCATCGTTTGGGTGCCGGGCCATAACGAAATGAAAAAGCAGACGATGTGGCGGTGAAGGCCGGAGGACTGCCGTCAATAAAGTTGTTTAACCCGAAACCTTTCGGGTCGACGCTGACCGTCTGAAGGCTGCAAGTAACGACTATTGTCATGAATTAAGGCCCGTTTCCCTCTAGGACGCATAGTTTAGGAGATACAGCCAATTTAAAGTTTTCATAGTGAAATTTCGAATTTTGATGGATTTTGGTAAATTTTTTGAATTTTTTGGTGCAGTCACGAATTAAGGCCCGTTTCCCTCTAGGACGTATAGTTTAGGAGATACAGCCAATTTAAAGTTTTCATAGTAGAATTTAAAATTTTGATGGATTTTGGTAAATTTTTTGAATTTGATAGTTTAGGAGATATAGCCAATTTAAAGTTTTCATAGTGAAATTTCGAATTTTGAAGGATTTTGGTAAATTTTTTGGTGGATTCAGGAATTAAGGCCCCTTTCCCTCTAGGACGCATAGTTTAGGAGATACAGCCAAAGTAAAGTTTTCATAGTGCAATTTGGAATTTTGATAAATTTTTTTGAACTTTTTGGTAGAGTTACGAATTGAGGCCCGTTTGCCTCTAGGATGCATAGTTTAGGAGATACAGTCAATTTAAAGTTTTCATAGTGAAATTTCGAATTTTTAAGGATTTTGGTAAATTTTTTGAATTTTTTGGTGGAGTCACGAATTGAGGCCCGTTTCCCTCTAGGACGCATAGTTTAGGAGATACAGCCAATGTAAAGTTTTCATAGTGGAATTTCGAATTTTAATGGATTTTGGTAAATTTTTTGAATTTGTTGGTGGAGTTACTAATAAAGGCCCGTTTCCCTCTAGGACGCATAGTTTAGGAGATACAGCCAATTTAAAGTTTTCATAGTGAAATTTCGAATTTTGAAAGATTTTGGTAATTTTTTGAATCTTTTGGTGGAGTCACGAATTGAGGCCCGTTTGCCTCTAGGACGCATAATTTAGGAGATACAGCCAATTTAAAGTTTTCATAGTAGAATTTAAAATTTTGATGGATTTTGGTAAATTTTTTGAATTTGATAGTTTAGGAGATACAGCCAACTTAAAGTTTTCATAGTGGAATTTCGAATTTTGTTGGATTTTAGTAAATTTTTTGAATTTTTTAGGTGGAGTCACGAATTATGGCCCTTTTTTCTCTAGGATGCATAGTTTAGGAGATACAGGCAATTTAAAGATTTGATAGTGGAATTTCGATTTTTGATGGATTTCGGTAAATTTTTTGAACTTTTTGGTGGAGTCACAAATTGAGGCCCGTTTCCCTCTAGGACGCATAGTTTAGGAGATGCAGCCAATTTAAAGTTTTTTGGCGAAATTTCGAATTTTGATGGATTTTGGTAAATTTTTTTAATTTTTTGGTGGAGTCACGAATTAAGGCCCGTTTCCCTCTAGGATGCATAGTTTAGGAGATACAGCCAATTTAATGTTTTCATAGTGGAATTTCGAATTTTAATGGATTTTGGTAAATTTTTTGAATTTTTTGGTGGAGTCACGAATAAAGGCCCGTTTCCCTCTAGGACGCATAGTTTAGGAGATACAGCCAATTTAAAGTTTTCATAGTGAAATTTCGAATTTAGATGGATTTTGGTGAATTTTTTGAATTTTTTGGTGGATTTAGGAATTAAGGCCCGTTTCCCTCTAGGATCCATAGTTTAGGAGATACAGCCAATTTGAAGTTTTCATAGTGAAATTTCGAATTTTAATGGATTTTGGTAAATTTTTGGAATTACCAAAATCCATAGTTTAGGAGATACAGCCAATTTAAAGTTTTTATGACGAAATTTCGATTTTTGATGGATTTCGGTAAATTTTTTGAACTTTTTGGTGGAGTCACAAATTGAGGCCCGTTTCCCTCTAGGACGCATAGTTTAGGAGATACAGCCAATTTAAAGTTTTTTGGCGAAATTTCGAATTTTGATGGATTTTGGTAAATTTTTTTAATTTTTTGGTGGAGTCACGAATTAAGGCCCGTTTCCCTCTAGGATGCATAGTTTCGGAGATACAGTCACATATCTGCTTGCTGTATCTTTAAGGAAAATTTGCACTCACTTTGGTTTTCATTTCAATATTTCGATGAGAATAAGACCCAATGAACCAAGTGTGCCTAATGTCTATGAGAAGAAGCAACACACATTATGGAAAAATGTTTTGCCAGCGTACCCTGATTACTATCAAAACAACGACCCGACTTACTTTGCAGTAAAGTGAATGAATGAATGGACCAAGTGTGAGTTATATTCACAGGTCCATCACACCTTCACCTCAAATACATAAAATTTACAATTTAAGCTCATTTATTTGCATAAATTTATTGATTGCATCCTAGCAATCTGCATAAATATCCCTTTTATGAAATAATATTAAATTCTCATATTTATGACTTGTATGCTGCTATACATGTGAGTTAATGTTTGTGTGCGTGTGTGTGTGTGTGTATTTGCGTTATTGACCGATAATAACGCATATTTTATGTAAGTAGGAGCTAAATACACAAAAGGGCTATTACATTGCTTTGGTATGAAATCCGAAACAGGATTTGCATGAAATACATCCACCGTCCCATTTATCCCTTTTGGTCTCAAACCCTTTGGCCTTATGCAAATATTTTACATAATTTAAAAAATATTTTTCATAAATTTTGTAAAGTTCATTCTATTTTGATGATTGCTAATAAATTTAATGGCATGATTTATGTTTCGTATGCCATAATGAAAGCAAATATCAATTGGAATTCTTATGATGAAATGAACAGTGGTCCAAAAAGTAAAAAAAACTAAAATTATTTCAAAATGTTTTAAAAAACAAAAACCGAACTCTCGATTTAAGATTTTGGACCCATAAAAGGCGCATTTATTGCCCGATTTCGCTGAAATTTGGGACAGTGAGTTGTGTTAGGCTCTGCAACGACCCTCTCCAATTTGGCCCAGATCGGTCCAGATTTGGATATAGCTGCCATATAGACCGATCTCTCGATATTAGGTTTTGGGCCCATAAAAGTCGCATTTATTGTCCGATTTGGCCGATACGTAAGATAGTGAGTAGCGTTAGGCCCCTCAACATCTTTCTGCAATATGGAACAGATCGGTTCAGATTTAGGTTTAGTTGCCTATAGACCGATCTCTCGATTTATGGTTTTGGACCCATAAAAGGTGCATTTATTGTGCGATTTCGCCGAAATTTGGGACAGTGAGTTGTAGTAGGCTCTTTATTATTCTTCTTCAACTTGGCTCAGATCGGTTCAGATTTGAGTATAGCTGTCATATAGACCGATTTCTCCGTATTAGGTTTTGATCCCATAGATGTCGCATTTATTGTCGAATTTGGCCGAAATTTGGGACAGTGAGTTACGTTAGGCCTCTCGACATCTTTCTGCAATATGAAATAGATCGGTTCAGGTTTGGATATAGCTGCCATAAAGACCGATCTCTCGATTTCAGGTTTTGGGCCTAGAAAGGGCTCATTTATTGTCCGATTTCGCCGAAATTTGGGACAGTGAGTTGTATTAGGCTCTTTGATATTCTCCTTCAATTTGGCTCAGATCGGTTCAGATTTGGGTACAGCTGTCATATAGACCGATCTCTCGACATTAGGTTTTGGGCCTATAGAAGTCGCATTTATTGTCCGATTTGGCCGAAATTTGAGACAGTAAGTCACGTTAGGCCTCTCGACATCTTTCTGCAATATGGAACAGATCGGTTCAGGTTTGGATATAGCTGCTATAAAGACCGATCTCCCGATTTAAGGTTTTGGGCCTATAATGGGCGCACTTATTGTCCGATTTCGCCGAAATTTGGGACACTGAGTTGTATTAGGCCCTTTAATATTCTTCTTCAATTTAGCTCAGATCGGTTAAAGGAGGAGAGCCATTCGCCAAGGAGGAGAGCCATTCGCCGTATCCTTGATCTCCGAACCGATGGACAGCCATCACAATTTAGCGTGGGCGAAGTTACTTTTGTCATCTGTGGCTCCAAATCATCCAAGGCGTTTGGCCCCGAAGAAATCTCTACCCTGATGTTTAAGAATCTGGATTAACCTGGAGTTGAGTACCTTACCACTGTCCTCTTGACTGTCTTTGAACACTCTTATAGACCGATCTCCTTTCTCTCACCAGGACCAAAGACGCTTGAGGCATTACTCCTCCCGAGCCTAGTAGGAGAATTTCCATTCGCCGAGTATCAACATGGATTTCCAAGACAGCTTAGCACAACATCTCCTTTGCATGCCATCACCGCACACATTCGCCGTGGGTTCAAGCAGCCCAGGTCAAGTAATAGGCCGCTCCTCGTGGCACTAGACCTATCAAAGGCATTGGACACGGCCAGCCATGCCAAACTATTTGAGGACATCGGAAAGGAATTTAGGGATAAGAAGTCGAAGCACCGTGGAATGCAACAGGGAGTTCCCCAAGGTGGGGTGATTTCTGTTTAACCTCAACCTGTCTCCCATTCCACCCCTCCAGACGGCATGGAGATCGTATCAAATGCGGACAATTTTACGATTATGGCAACAGGCCCCACCCATTGTTGATATTTGCGATAGATTGAACGTCTACCTCAACGAACTTGACTCATATTTCGCTGCAAGAAATGTGTTCACTACAAATACGCGTAAGGTGAATACTAAGCTGATTGCGATGGTCGATGGAGAAATGATTCCGACCATCAAGTGTGCCAAAATACTTGGCGTTACATTTGACAGCTCTTATACATTCTCCCCACATGCCACAGCAATTTAAGGTTAAGTCAAAAGTAGAAACAAGGTCCTCAAGTCACATGCCGGCAGCACCTGGGGTGCGGACAATAGATCCTTGTTGACCACGTACAAAGCAATTGGCCGGTCTGTTGTAAGTTTCGCAGCGCCAGTGTGGTCTCGTCAGTTTTGTGACACGCAGTAGAATCATATTCAGATCTGTCAGAATGCCACCCTCCGAACTGCGACCGGCTGCCTCCTCAGTTCTCATGTGAACCACCTCCATCAGGAGACAAAGATGCTACCAGTGCGAAGACATAATTACATGCTGTCTAAGCAATCCCTTTTGGGCTGTTGTCGCAGAGGCAAGTGATAGACATACCAAGTTAAAACAGGTTCGGTCTTGTCCTCAAGGCTCGAACCAGGTGTCTTCGTCAAAATTCCCCAAATTCTCAGAAGACAAAATTTCTTTGAAATTTTTTCATAAACTAAATTTCTATTGAATTTACAATTTGTTTTTTTTTATTGACACAATTCCGAAATCCTATGAACCCGTTTGTTCAGCTAGCAACCCCCCTAAAAAGGGTTTTTTTTTAAGTTTTGTCCTGTGCTAATTTACTTCACGATTTTCAAATCTATCCCCACACATTTTCGGTTTAACTTTGGTGAACTGAAAAGCCCCAAGGTTAGGGAATGAGATTAGTGTGCTTCAATTTTCTGACGCCCCCATAATTTCTTATGGCGCTTAACATACAAGCAAACACACACACTCATACACACACACATACAGCTTCGTTTCCACCATTCGTAGAAGATGTACGTGTTTAGTGAAGTTTTTGGTTTTCCATTTTACAGATCCCATTGTCCTTGATGTTGTCCCATTTATGTTACGTCTTTTGAGGCTGTGTTAGTGTTTAGGGGGTTTTTGTGTTGTTGTTATTTCTTCTTTTTTTTTTTTGTATTTTGTCTAGGCAAAATACCTTTTGATGTCCTTGTGAGTATTGTCGAAAATGTGTTAACGCTTTCCTACTTACATAGAAGCCTAAGGACTTGCCTCTCAAAACTCCCCCCTCTCTGTCCTAGGCTTTCGGTTTTCTATTGAAGTGGTTTCCAAAGCAAATGCTTTTTCTCTAAAATTTCGTATCGAAGGCCCTTAAGTGTCTGTTGTTGTTTTTTTTTTATCTAAGCGCAGCTTATGTGTAAAACTGTGGCTGTTTATTTGCTAAGCAAAGGACCAAATGTTTTCCAAGGATATGTTCGTGCGTGAGTGGATTTGTTAGTATCTGCAATTGTGTTTTTGGTTGAATTGTGTAGCTGCTCATATGCCAAGCACATTTGTAGAAAAAAAATTACCATATTTATTGTATTCAAATTAAGGACACGAACACCACAATGTCAAGCCCCCCACATACACACACACACACACGCACTCACATACATACAAATAAATACATCCAACTTCTTTGAATGCTCATTCAAAAGTTTTCTGTTTGCTTTTCCCTTTTGAGTCCAACCCCCCTCCCCCCCGCACCAAATTTTATTGTTGCTTTAGATGTTTTTTAAGGATTTTTCGATTTAATGGAAAAACTTTCAATTGAAAATCGAATTTTTCTCAAAGTTTCTACCAAATTGTTACAAAAGACATTCTTAAAAAATTTACATTCATATAAATCAGCTGAATAGGAGATTCTTGCATATAAATACCAGTCGGTTTGTTTTGAGTTGAGCCAATGTGATGGCATAGCATATTACGAAACAAAAAAAAAAAGTTTCATTTGTTAGGATGTTAAAAAAGGATTCCACTAAGGAACAGGGCAAGCTTCTCACCTATCAATGAGTGCAGTCTGATTCAAGTTTAAGCTCAATGATAAGGGGCATCCTTTTTATAGCCGAGTCCGAACGGCGTGCCGTAGTGCGACACCTCTTCGGAGAGAAGTTTTACATGGCATATTACATCACAAATGTCGCCAGCATTAGGAGGGAAAAGCCACAGCTGAAAATGTTTTCTGATGGTCTCGCCAGGATTCGAACCCAGGCGTTCAGCGTCATAGGCGGACATGATAACCTCTGCGCTACGGTTGTTATTATATATGTTTCCATTTGATATAATAACAAAACATATTGGGTTGCCCAAAAAGTAATTGCGGATTTTTTAAAAGAAAGTAAATGCATTTTTAATAGAACTTAGAATGAACTTTAATCAAATATACTTTTTTACACTTTTTTTCTAAAGCAAGCTAAAAGTCACAGCTGATAATTGACAGAAGAAAGAATGCAATTACAGAGTCACAAGCTGTGAAAAAATTTGTCAACGCCGACTATATGAAAAATCCGCAATTACTTTTTGGGCAACCCAATATATGCAAATCATTCCACCACTTCCTTAATTGCAAGTATCTCCGCTTGACGCATACTGTTGTAGTCGGGTAAAGCTCACCTGGTCGTTTAGTTTGGAACCATCCCTACAGATATCTATGTAACTTCTGTTACCTGGGATAACGTAGTTCCAATCGGTTCTATCAGTAATAGTGGCACAGTACTTTTTTTTATCAAAAAGCGGCTCTTTTAGGGTGTTATCCACACTGCTTGGAACATAGGTTATTGTATCAAGGATAACACAGTATCCGTTGCCGCCACATGACCAATGAGAAAGCTGCCTTAACACCACAGTAGTGGAGTTAAGCCACATTGTCCAGAGACTTAAGATGTGGCATTAAATTCAGCGCATCAGATGGTGTCGTCCTCAGTGAGGCTGGGATGCACAAACAAGCCATCCTTTGGATCCGGTTAAGTATTGAGCAGCAGGTGGACTTTTGAAGCGCCGTCGACCAGACCACATCTCCAGTATATACCCAATGCATGACACGCGGTCTAAACCCCCAACTTTTGCCAATGGCTCTCTTGCAGGTGCATAGGACAAGAGTGGCTTTTCTTGATCTTTCCAAAATGTTGGATTTGAAGTTCAATTTCCTGTCCAGCAAAACACCCAGGTATTTTACGCTTTCTGTAAATGGAACATTCGCTCCATTCGATGAGACCGGTTCCACTGTAGGCAACTTGTATTTCCTGCTTAAAAGAACAACTTATGTCTTGCACGGATTTATACCCAGACCACTTTCGGTGGCCCACTCTGCTGTTGCACGTAAAACTTCCTGAAGTATATCTCTTAGAGTGCTGGGAAACTTCCCCTAACCGCAATTGTCACGTCATTACCATACGCGACCACCTTTACAACTTTGTCATCCAGAGACAATACCATATTGTTAATGGCTACGTTCCAAAGTAGAGGAGATATTACACCTCGTTGAGGTGTTCTTCTGCTGACCCATCTTTTTAGATCCACAGATCCCTAGCCTGCCGTAATGCATCTTTCAGTAAGTAAGTTATTAGTAAACTTTCTTACGGTAGAGTTGATGCCTAGAAACTCTAACTCCTTCATGACTGACGTCGGTTTTACATTATTGAAAGCACCTTCAATGTCAAGACATGCTGCCATTGTATATTCCATGACAGCGAGATAACCCTCCATGTAGCCGACTAGATCGTGAAGAGCTGTTTCAGTGGATTTGCCTTTACTATATGAATGCGGCTGCCGCGACAGGCGATCTTCGGGGATCTTTATCATAAGATATGTTTCTATCAACCTCTCCAGAGTCTTCAGTGTAAACGATGACAGACTAATAGGACGAAAATCTTTCGCCTTCGTGTGGTTTCCCTAATAGCTTCCGGCGAATGCCTACCAGTGATAACCTTTTCTGGCGCCATGTTGTCTTTTGGAGAATTTCCCGGAAAATGCGTAACAACGAATAGCTCCAGGGTTTTCTCACTAGACATTGTCAATACATTCTCTGAATTCTGGATATACCCCACCGTAATAGGTCTCGAGGATAGATTCTTCCTTAGCTTAGAGCCCTCAGATGTATCCTTTACGGAGCTGCAGAATTCCAATTTGTTCTGAGCTTTTCTCAGGTCGCCCTTATATTTTCTTATCTCAGTCTTATAGATGTCCCAATCGTGTGGTGCTCTTGTGGCTTTTGCTCTGTTGAAGAGTTTTCTGCAGTCCTTCCTTAGACCAACCAGCTCTGACATCCACCATAACGGTCGCTGTTTGCCCCTTGGCTAGGCACTAGAGCATGCTGACACAAGTGAGTCATTCAGGGCCTTCGTGATCCTCTGACCACTATGTCTATTTCCTCCGTAGTGTGCACTTCCTTTTCTAGTCTAGAAGGGATAGACGTGCAGAATTTGTGCCGAAATTTATCCCAATCCGCCTTTCTTCTGTTTAGCCGAGGGACCATATCGGCAATATTTTCTCCAAGGCTGAAACTAATATAACAATGATCAGAGAAGCTGTGGTCATCCAACACTTCCCAGTCGCATACTCTTGCGCTTATATCTTCTGAAACAAAGGTTATATCTAGTTCCTGGTAATAAGGGTCGGTTTATCCCCTTTATTACAAATCGCCAGATTGCAACTTATAATGTATTCAATAAGCAGCTAACCCCTTTGGTTGACATCCGAACTTCGCCATATCTGGTGATGTGCATTGGCATCACTTTCTACAATGAGGCTTGTCTTCCCTACACAAGCAGCTTCAACCAGTGACTTACGGTTTGAAGGCGGCATCTCTGAATCATGTGCGATATATAGGGAAGCCAGCCAGTAATGAGACTTGTTTATTTCAAGGCTGCCTACTGCTGAATCTTCAGTGCTTAGCGACGAAAGAAGAAAAACATTTAGACTACTCTTTGCAAGAATACTAGCTTTGTGTCTCCCATTCCCCGTACCCTTGTGGAGCTTAAATCCCGTAATTCTTGGTCCACGAACCATTCCACCACACACCCATGGTTCCTGGATAAGAACCACTTCAAATCTCCCTGACATCAGGAGGTCCTTTAATGCCGCCGAAGCGACCTTACAATGGTTACTGATTTATCTGTAGAAACCGGGCCAAAATTAGGATTTAGAACTTCCATTGTAGTGCACGTCTCGTCTTCTGACTCCACCAGGATTTCATCCTCACAAGATTCGTTAGAATTTGTCATGATGAACTTCCGTACCTATTCAGGGGCAGGTGAGAAAGCAAAAGAACCACTCTTCATCAGGACACTGGGCACTTGCGGTGTGGACGATTTCTCCTTAGATGCTTAACTAACTGCTGCTGTCGAAGTACTTTCTGAGTTCCGTGCTTCCCCGCTGGCGCGCACTTTGAGCCCACTCCAACTTTGTGACCCAACCAGACAGGGCTTGTCGGGTTCCGTTGCGATTTCATCCCCTCCTGTCTCGATTGTGTCAGGGGGATTTTCAATCTTCTGCAATCCGCCAGACTTTAGAGATGTGGTCGATAGTTCCTCAGGCAAGTGTTCAGCAACAACTGCTGAGTCGTCTCCTTATTCCCCAACCCCACCGCTTTTATAGACCTTCAGTCTCAAGTTGTTAAATCCATAGAAAACAACTCTTTCCGACTTGTTGAGGTCTTCGAGCTGGATTTTAGTACGAATACTGCATGTCTCCGGTTATCATCAGCCTCATCCAATCTACCAATATTCCAATCTGTGGCTGAAAGATTTGGATTATTTCCAAGTCTTTCAAGTATCGCTTCAGGATCTGAGGGAGTCCTTGGTATCCAAGCATGCGCCATTGCTCGAGAAGGAATATCTTCCTTCTTGACTTAATCTAGTGCTGCACCTGGCCAGATCTCACCAATATTTATTTAGCGCACAACGATACATTTCAATTGAGCGTTGATCGCCGAAGGCAATTAGTCTGTATCGGCCTCCCTGCATCGTGACAAACTGGAGGAGAAATTTCGCAAGGACACCGGAGTAATTTCGCAAGGACACCGGAGTATACTGATGACAGTCCATTGATTATGCCACTCCAATTATTTCTAGGTATGCAGCGTTGTTCTTCCCCCTTATCGACAACTGCCATCACCAAACTGTCCCTAGCGACATTAGCAAAGGTTCTTGGACCCATCTTACTGTTGTTCGCCCTAGTTTTTTTAGGCATGGGATGCCCTCCACGTGACCGCAGCCGTATGGCTGACTGCGGTGTAGTTTCCAAATCTAGACTTATAGTATTGGGTTGCCCAAAAAGTAATTGCGGATTTTTTAAAAGAAAGTAAATGCATTTTTAATAAAACTTTGAATGAACTTTAATCAAACACTTTTTTTCTAAAGCAAGCTAAAAGTAACAGCTGATAACTGACAGAAGAAAGAATGCAATTACAAATTCACAAGCTGTGAAAAAATTTGTCAACGCCGACTATATGAAAAATCCGCAATTACTTTTTGGGCAACCCATTATTTAGGGTAGCCTGTGCAGCGAATTCTTGAGCCCAATTAAGGGAGTCTCTCTTCTTAACAGTGAGATTATTAGGATCATTCCCACCAAGCCTCTCAGTAAAACTGAGAACGATGCGTCTTTTTTTATGCCAACCTCTTAAAGAGCGTGTTGATTTCTCATGGAAGGCCGATGGCCTAGGCAAATTATAGACATGCAAAAATGAAATAGGTTTGGCCTTGTCCTTAAGACTCAAACCAGGTGTCTTCATTAATAGCCCCTGCTGACCAGCCGTTTGTCGGCTAGCCTGGAGCAGCCGCTCCACCAGTCGAGGTTTCAGTAACAGACAACATGCTACGACCTGATACCTCCACCGCAGCTGTTGGGTCTTTGGAGTCCATTCTAAGCCTACTCCCTAGATCTACCGCTCCACTGGAAACAGACGCCGATCATCAACCGCCTAATGGATACCTCTATCGCAGCTATCCTTGAGTGACTTAAATTTTTCTTCCTGAAAGTTAGTTCTTATAAAATTCATTAAAAATAAAAAATTTTATAAAAATTTTTTTTTTATAAAAATTTTGTCTTTGGAAAATATTTTAAAGAAATTTTGTTTTAAAAAATCATTTCGAGAGGGGTCCGGCCCTTCGACAGGGGTCCGTTCCTGGCTCCCATATAAACTGTATTCCGATTTGACATCTTGAGCACATGGAAGTTGCAATTTTTGTCCGATATGGCAGAAATTTTGCATACAGTATTCTGTTTAGACTTCCAACAACTAAGCTGAGTACGGTCCGAAACGGTCCATAACCTGATATAGCTCCCATATAAACCGATCTCCCGTTTTGACTTCTTGAGCTCTTACATGCCGCAACTTTGTTCCGATTTGGCTGGAATTTTGCATGTGGTGTTCCGTTATGACTTCCAACAACTGTGCTAAGTATAGTCCGTATTGGTCTACAACCTGATGTAGCTGCCATATAATCCGATCTCCCGATTTGACTTAATGAGCCCCTACAGGCCACTAATATAGTCCGATTTGGCTGAAATGTGGCATGTGGTGTTGTGCTATGACTTACGACAACTATGTCTAGTACTGTCCAAATCGGTCTATAACCTGACATAGCTCGCATATAAACCGATTTCCCGATTTGACTTCTTGAGCCATTGGAAGACCCAATGTTCGTCCGATTTGGCTGAAATTTTACATATAATGTTCTGTTATGACTTCCAACAACTATGCTAAGTACGGTCCGAATCGGTCTCCCATGTAAACCGATCTCCCGATTTGGCTTCTTGAGCACTTACAAGGCGCTACTTTTGTCCGACTTGGCTGAAATTTGGCATGTAGTGTTCTTCTATGCTATATCTATAATCTGATATATCTCCCATATAAACCGATCTCTCGATTTGACTTCTTGAGCCCTTACATGCCGCAATTTTTTCCGATTTGGCTGAAATTTTTTTGTTATGACTTTTAACAACTGTGCCAATTCGGTCTTTAACCAGATATGACTCCCATATTTCAGCCGAATCCATGGTGGTGGCCAAACATAGCACGCCTTTTCTTGTTCCATATTAATTTTTCTTTCTTTTTAAAGTACCTACATATGTAGTGTACCAAAACCTTATCAAAATTTAGTATGCCTTCCAAATATTGTAGCTCTTAGGATTGCCAATGAAATGTAACACAAATCATTTAACAGGTTTACATTGAGAGATCCCATAAAATATTACAATGTCTGACTTTTTTTTTCTCTCACAAAATGTATACAAACAATGCCAAACACTCATTTTGTGCGAGAACAAATGTGTGAGTAGTTTTTGTTTGTAAATTTTGACTACAACAAAATCTATGGCAAAGCAACATATGAACAGGTGAGCAAGTACTAAAAAGAGAACATTTACTCTCCTTTAGTGGAGTGGGGAGAGAGATGACATGCGCTTTGGCAAAATTCCTTCACATTGAACAAGAACAAGCAAACAAATGGCGTTCATGATGAATCGCCGCTCTGTTGTGTGTATGACAATGCAGTCAAGCAGCAACAACAATATAAATACAAACATTGCAACACCACTGGCAGTAGCAGCAGCAGCAGCAGCAAGCAGCACACCACACACACACACACACAGTACGAGTCAAATGGTAAACAGATGTTTGTAAATGGCCCCAAATGAGAAATTTCCCAACAAATAAAAATTCCTTTTTTTTTGCACAGAGAGCAAGCATGCTCCCCACAGTCAGTGCATGTGGGAGAGAGGCAAAGAAAGAGGCATTTGTTGTTAATGTCATTCGAGGCATAGCCAACCATCATGTCTATGAGTTGCGAGCAACTCTTTTAAGCACAAACTTTCTCGGTTGGCGGATGTCTGACGCGGATAAAAATTGTTTCAACTCCGTTCAGTGTGCGCGCGTTAGTGTGAGTGTGTGAAATATATTTTCTAAATTAAAGCTACCTTTTGAAGAAGAAGAATAAAGCAAAATAACATCAAATCGAAAGGAAAGCAGGCACCAAAAAGAAAAAAAGAATTCCCAAAAATCTTAAGGTGAAAGTGTATTTTGAAGTGAAAGCAAAAAGAAAAGAAGCTGGCCAAAGGAATTTGTGGCCGCAATATTTAATAGAAATTCTAAGTAAGAAAAGTGAAAGTTGAGCTGTAAAAAAAAGAAAATGAAGTAAAGAAAACGGTAAAGAAAATCCGTAAGTGTTTTGATCTCGTGACACATTGAAAAAAAAAAGGGGAATAAAAAGTTTTATATGTTCTGCTTTGCTGCTGCATGTCAGGTAGGATGGCGCTATAGAAAATAGATAATTTTATAGTTTTATTTTTATCACATTTCTTGGTCTACTTCTTTAGTTTTATGTTTCAAAAACGTTGTGCCTAAGGCATTGCGTTTTAGCTTCTAAACAAATACAAAAAAAAAATATCAAATATTTCTCTAAGTTCCTTCTTCCTTGACGTTGTTGCCCTCTATCGTTGTTTTGCTGGTTACGTTGCGTTTGTTACGTTCGTTACGTTGTGTAGTAAACGAAATGTGCGTGCATGAATTTCTATGTCTATGAGGAAAAATATTCTTCAATAAAAGTGAGTGAGAGTGCGGCTTGGTGGGAAAAATGAAAAGTTGCTTTGTGTCGTTGTTGTTGTTGTTGTTTATTACTTTGTTTATTAATCACCATACTGGCAGAAGCAAAGGACAAAAGAGAAAGTAAGCGCGCCATTCACAAATACCCACACACACACACTAAGGCACATGCAAACAAGGCAGCCAGCGCTCAATATAAACAATTTAATAATAACACTGTGCAGCAGCACCACCAACAACAGCAACAACAACAAAAGTCAAAACATCCCGTTGTGTCGTCGTAAGTAAAAATGTCAGTAATAAAATACGCAAAATAGCCAAGCGTACGAACGTAGATAGTATAAAAAGCCAGCCAGCCATTCAGGCTGCTTACACAAAGGCATATTCATAGACCCACGTACATACATACATACGCTCACACACAGCCGCCATAATACACGGATGATTTTAACAGAGTAATGAGAGAACATAGCATCAAATGGGAATAAAAAGGGGTCAAAATCAGCAAAGGCAACGTGTGGCATAAAAGTAACGAGCGAGCAAAGCGCAATGTAATAATTCCCTTTGCTTGCCCTTTCGCCCTCTTCCCTACACCATTGCCACCAACACTGCCACCAAAAACAAAACATAAAAACTTTGGGCATATTTTATGCCCTTTATGCTGTGTTTCGCCTTGAAGTTGATTTCGCAACGCACACACACACACACACACACACTGATACACAACAGCAAAAACCAAAAGCCCTATGTGTGAAGAAGAAGAAGAAAATAAAAACCAAAGAAAGATGAAATAAAAAACAAAGTGCACAAGAACCAAATAGCAACAGTAAAAGCAGTGTTTTTGTTGTTGTTGTTGTTGTTTCATCCAAAAGGATGAAATAAATGGCTTTTTCGCACTTGGTCTCATGCAACTTCCTACCCTCAATACCACAGCACACGGACACATACACACACGCACACACACGAAGGGAGAGATAAAGTCGTACTTTCGAGATAGTGGTGACCTACGTCAATGCGCTTTTTCTTTGCTTTTTGTTTTAAGGCTAAAAGGAATTTTTTCCTTTCATATGGGGGCATAATTGTAATTTGGTATTATTTCTTTTAAATCCTCAAGGTTGTCCAATATGGCATGTGCTCATTTCAGTAATGGAGTTAGTTTTTTTTTGTAACCACCAATATAGGATGGCAAAAATTTTATTCATTCAATAATGAAATGGCTCGCCATATGAACAGATAATTCGATGTCATATTTGAGCTTTAAATATGTTTTCATGAGAATTTGAGTGGATGGGTCTTAAAGAATCATGAAAACCAGTATGGAAGGGCAAAAGTCGGGCGGTGCCGATTGAATAATACTCTACACCTAGCCTGTAAGTACATTTTGACAGCTATATTCAATTCTGAAGCAATTTTGATGGACCTCGGCGGACGTTTTTAAATGGGTTATTAAACTATCCGTATCAAATTTCGAGTAAATATGTTCAAACTGTAATAACTACGGTTGACAAATGATAATATCATTGCATATTACCCAAAATCTGACGAACCCTTTATGACAGCTCTATCCAAATCTCGGCCGATTTCTATGAAATTCATCAGTAATGTCGAGAGTCATAAGAACTTCTTTCCAGCTAAATTTAGAGAGAAGCACTTTATTGCCATATTTCCCAAAAATCGGACGAACATTTATATATGGGAGCTATATCCAAATCCGAATCGATTTGGAAAGCGCTGTACAAAGTTTTGACACGATTGGTCAATAAATGCGTTTGCAGTGGCTATAGATGTGAAAATCGGGCGATATACGTACAATATATGACATATGGCAATATTTCTTAAAATCGGACGAACATATATATGGGAGCTACATCTAAATCTAAACCGATTTCGAAAAAATTTCTGAGATATTTTGGAAGTCGTCGATGAAAGCGTTGTGCAAAATTTTGGTAAGATTGGTCCATAAACGCGCTTACAGTGGCTTTTGGAGTGAAAATCGGGCGATATACATATATGACAGCTATATCTAAATCTGGGCCGATTCCTATGAAATTCACCAGTAATACGAAAATCATAAAAAAAAAAATTCCTGCCAAATTTCGAGAGAATCGGTTAACAAATTAGCACTTCATTGCAATATTTCACAAAATCGGACGAACAAAGATATGGGAGCTATAAATAAATCGATTTGGAGAAAACTTCTCCGATATTGTGGAAGTTGTCGAGGAAAGCGTTGCACAAAGTTTTGGCAAGATTGGTCAATAAATGCGTTTGCAGTGGCTCTAGAAGAGTTAATCCTTCCAGCCAAATGTTGAGAGAATCGCTTAACAAATGACCATTTTATTGCATTATTACTGCAAATCGGACGAACATATATATGGGAGCTATATATAAATTTGAACCGATTTTTTCCGATTTCAATAGGCTTCGTCTCTAGGTCGAAAAACATTCCTGTACCAAATTTTGCGACGATCGATGAAAACTGTGACCTATACTTTGTACACAAATTAACATGGACGGACGGACAGACAGTCAGACGGACATAGCCAAATCGAATCAGAAAGTGATTCTGATTCAATCGGTATGCTTATCAATGGGTCTATCTCTCCTCCATCTGGACGTTACAAACAAATACACTAAGTTGTAATGCCTTGTGCCGCAGTAGTGGTGTAGGGCATAATGATTGGTTTAAATACAGATATGATCTTATATAAAATCTGGTTTGAGTTCTTGAAGCCTCAATTTTATACGATTTGAATGAATCTTCGTGGGTGAAATACACCTGGCCTAGGGCTGACAAAATATCGATGACACTATCGATATTTAATTTTTTGGCTGAATATCGTTTGATGTTTTTCCCATGGGAACTATCTCAAAAGTTAAATTTTTTTGCAAAACTAAAGAAAAATAAGCTATCCGAAGCTTAATGTATCCTTTAAGATACATTGCGTATATAGAGGGCACAATTTTCATCCGATTAGGCTAACATTTTGAACAATGATTTCACTCATGACTTGCAACCTTCAATCTGTTAGCATATTTTCTAATTAGACAGTGACCTGTCATGAAGGACACATTGACTGAGACATCTGTTCTAGCCAATGACAGCAAAGCGGAAGACCTCTTTGAAATTCTCAGAGCCCCCTCTTTGTGACCATCAATCATTCGTTGTCCTTCGGGCCTAGTCCTGAAAACTTAGCTTACATGTCACTAGAGGCATACCCACAGATTCATGTATCCCTGGAATGTTCCTAGTCTCGCAAGCTCGTCCGCTTTACAATTCCCTTCGATATCCCTGTGGTACGGCACGCAGAACAGGTAAATTTTGAACTGTTCAGCCATCTCGTTGAGAGATCTGCGACATTCGAGGGCGGTTTTTGTGTTGAGAAATACGTTCTCGAGGGATTTAATGGCTGCCTGACTGTCTGAGAAGATATTTATGCCAATCGTCGCAATGACATTATATGTTAGCCATTCCACCACTAAGGAAGCGCAAGTATCTCCGCTTGATACACACTGCAGTGGTCGGGTAAACTTTTCGATATGATCAGTTCTGGATCTTTAGAGTAAGCCCACCTGGCCTATTAGTTTGCAACCATCCTTTTGGAAGTCTATGTAACTTCTGTTATCAGGGATATCGTAGTTCCAAACGGTTCTATCAGAAATAGTGGTACCGCATCAGCTTTTTATCCAAAAGCGACTCAGGAAGGGTGTAATTCACACTACTTGGAATATCGGATACTGTATCAAGGATAACACAGTGTCCGTAACCGCCACATGACCAAAGAAAAATCTCCCTTAACCTCACGGCAGTGGTCGCAGCAATTTGTCTAGTCACAATGTCCAGAGGCATAAGTTGTAGCATTTAATTTAGTACATCAGATGGTTTCGTCCTCAGTTTGGCTGTGGTGCACAAACAAGCCATTATTCAAGCCATTATCCGGTTAAGTATTGAGTAATAGTTGGAGTTTTGAAGCTCCGTCCACCAGACCATAACACCATATAGCAATATAGGTCTGATAACTGCAGTATATACCCAATGCATGACATGCGGTATAGGGCAAGAGTTGCCTTTCTTGCCCTTTTCAAAATCTTGGATTTGAAGTTTACTTTTCTGTCTAGCCAGGTATTTTGCGCTTTCTGTAAATGGAACATTCTCTCCTTCCAAGGAGACAGGTTCCACTATAGGCAACTTGTATCCGTATAGAAGAATCCTTCAATGCCAAAACGTACATTCTGGCGGTATGCATTGACATCGATGGGGCTTTTAACTATGTGCGGATCGACACACTGACCCAGACCGGTACCGGTTGGACCCGGTCCTTAGAGACTGGATAAACCATATGCTAAGGAATAGGTGGATAAATTGTGTGTCCCATAGCACACAAATAAGGGAGAAAGTGGCACAAGGCACGCCGCAGGGTGGCATTTTATCGCCACTCCTATGGTTGAGCACCATAAATGACCTATTACGGATGCTGACTGAGGAGGCATTTGAACCCGTCTGCTATGCAGAATATGTTATAATACTTCTAAGGGAGAATGCAGAAGGGCCGAAAGGGTCTTGCATATGGCATACTAGCCGAACCGGGCAAGCTCCGCTGTGCCTTCTTTAACTTTCTAATATCATTTTAAGATGGGGACATTTCGTCCTGAATGCGGATATCGAATTCGTGCCATTGTAGCCTATGACGCTGAACGCGTTAGAATCCTGGCGGGAACATCGGGCAAAGTGGTGTTTATCCCCTCTTAATGTTCGGGACATTTGCGAGGTACAACGTCAAGCATGGTCATTTAAAAAAATGTTCCCCAAAATGGTGTCGCACTGCGGGACGCCGTTCGGTTTGGCTATAAAAAAAGGTTCCTTATCATTGAGTTTGAACTTGAATCGGAAAACACTCATTGATGTATGAGAATTTGCCCCTTCTCGATTCCTGGTGGTAATGTCCTTCCTTAGGGTAATGTTCTCATTAGGGGAAGGATGGCACCTCAGACATTTCGACTTAAATATGGATATCTAATTCGGGCTGCACTTTCAAGTCCTTTAATTTGAGCTCCATATTGCCATGGCCGGTAAATATGAACCGTTTGGAGGGTGTTTTGGGGCAGGGGCGACCAAAGGCACTTTGCACTAAAAATAGATATCAAATTCGTTCTTTGTTCCCAAAGGAAATGAAGTTCATTTTAGGGGGTGCTTTAGTGCTCCTGCTGAAAAAACTGATTTTGTTTGGCACGGATTTATGCCTAGACCACTTTCGGTAGCCCACTTTGCTATTCTTCCTGAGGTATATCTCTTGGAGTGCTGGGAAACTTTCGCCTAACCGAAATAGCCACGTCATCAGCATAAGCCACCATTGCAAATTTGCCCATGAGCATTCCATTAAGGAACTGGCGCAAACTTCTTATATATCACTAAGTGTTGTCGAATTCAATTTTTAAGCTCAATGATAAGGGGCCTCCTTGCCTGCCCTAATGCATCTTTTAGAAAGTCAGTTATTAATAAATTTTCTTACGGTAGAGTTGATGCCTAGAAACTCCAACTCCTTCATGATTGACGTCGGTTTTACATTATTGAAAGCACCTTCAATGTCAAGAAATGCTGCCATTGTATATTCCTTGACAGCGAGAGAACCCTCAATGTAGCCGTCTAGGTCGTGAAGGGCTGTTTCAGTGGATTTGCCTTTACTATATGCATGCTGCGACTAGCGATCTCCAGGACTCTTTGCCCTAAGACATATTTCTATCTACCTCTCAAGAGTCTTCAGAATAAAGGATGACAAACTAATAGGACGAAAATCTTTCGCCTTCGTGTGGAAGGGTTTTCCAGCTTTCGGAATGAAAATGACCTTCGTGCCATCCCAGTTCAGTTTGGCTCAGATCGGTCCAGATTTGGATATAGCTGCCATATAGACCGATCTCTCGATTTAAGGTTTTGCGCCCATAAAAGGCGCATTTATTGTCCCATTTTGCCAAAATTTGGGACAGTGAGTTAAGTTAGGCCCTTCGACATCCTTCTTCAATATGGCTCCGATCGGTTCAGATTTTGATGTAGCTGCCATATAGACCGATCTCTCGATTAAGTGTTTTGGGCCCAAAAAAACGCGCATATATTGTCCGATGTCACTGAAAATTGGGACAGTGAGTTGTATTGAGCCCTTTGACATCATTCTTCAATTTGGCTCAGATCGGTTCATATTTGAATATAGCTGCCATATACCGATCTCTCGATTTAAGGTTTTGGGCCCATAAAAAGTGCATTTATTGTCCGACGTCGCCGAAATTTGGGACAGTGAGTTAGGTTAAGCCCCTCGACATACTTCTGCATTATGGCACTGATCAGTCCAGATTTGATTATAGCTGCCATATAGACTGATCTCTCGATTTAAAGTTTTGGGTCCATAAAAGTCGCATTTATTGTCTGATCTCTCCGAAATTTGGGACAGTGAGTTGTGTTAGGCCCTTCGCAATCCTTCTTCAATATGGCTCAGATCGGTTCAGATTTTGATATAGCTGCCATATAGACCGATCTCTCGATTAAGTGTTTTGGGCCCAAAAAAACCCGCATATATTGTCCGATGTCACTGAAAATTGGGACGGTGAGTTGACATTGAAGAATGATGTCAAATCTTCAATTTGGCTCAGATCGGTTCATATTTGAATATAGCTGTCATATAGACCGATCTCTCGATGTAAGGTTTTGAGGCCATAAAAGGCACATTTATTGTCCAATGTCGTCGAAATTTGGGACAGTGAGTTGTGTTGGGCCCTTTGACATTTTTCTGAAGCTTGCCCTAATCGGTTCAGATTTGGATATAGCTGCCATATAGAGCGATCTCTCGATTTAAAGTTTTGGGCCCATAAAAGGCACGTTTATTATCCGATTTCGCCGAAATTTGGGACAGTGAGTTGTGTTAGGCTCTTCGATATTTCTCTGAAACTTGCCCTAATCGGTCCAGATTTGGATATAGTTGTCATATAGACCGATCTCTCGATTAAGTGTTTTGGGCCCAAAAAACGCGTATATATTGTCCGATGTCAGTGAAAATTGGGACAGTGAGTTGACATTGAAGAATGATGTCAAATTTTCAATTTGGCTCAGATCGGTTCATATTTGAATATAGCTGCCATATAGACCGTTCTCTCGATGTAAGGTTTTGAGGCCATAAAAGGAATATATATTGTCCGATTTCGCCGAATTCTTCGATATTTTTCGGAAATTTGCCCTAATCGGTCCAGATTTGGATATAGCTGTCATATAGACCGATATTTCGATTTAAAGTATTGACTTATAATTATTGGTCTAAATCGGATCAAATGTCTAAATAGCTGCTATAGGGCATAATATATGCATTTTTCACCGTATTTTGACGAAACGTGGTTTACATATATAACCGAGGTGTTGGGTATCCAAAGAACTTAATGCCTTTTTACTTGTTCTCTATTGAAGCGTTTTCTGCAGTCCTTCCTTAGACCAACGAGCTCTGGGATTCACCATGGCGGTCGCTGTTTGCCCCTTGGCTTTGCACTAGGGCATGCTGTTACAAGCAAGTCATTGGGGGCCTTCGTGATCCGCTTGAACTTTTTCACTATATTGTCTGTAGTTTCCACTTCCTTTTCTGGCCTAGAAGGTATAGACGTGCAGAATTTGTGCCGAAATTTATCCCAATCTGCTTTTCTTCTGTTTAGCCGAGGGACCACTTCTGCAGTATTTTTTCAGAGAAGCTGTGGTCATCCACACTTCCCAGTCGCATATTCTATCTTCCGATACAAAGGTAATATCTAGTACCTCCTGCCTATTCTTGGTAATAAAGGTCGGTTTATCCCCTTTATTACAAATCGCCAGATTGCAACTTATAATATATTCAATAAGCAGGTAACCCCTTTCGTTGACATCCGAATTTATATTTTCCAAATTTGTTTGCAATTGCATCAATGTTGTTATTAATAAGATCAAATTCTTAATCCCACAAAAAATAGGGACCCATGGATGTTATAAATAATAGCTTAAATAAAAGCATAACATGTATTTCATTCTTGCAAAATGACAAAGATAAATTGTGGAGGGGTCGTAATTCCTCCCCCTCCCCGGAGGCGAGTGTTTAGCTACGCCACTTGATATGACACTGAGAGGAACTTTCAATAATAGCAAAACATAATAAAATAATATTTGCACATTCGAATGAACAACTCCCTACGTAACTTTGAAGAACAAATTCTGTTGTGAACTTTAGATCTTTGCATTCATGCTCCTGTCATGAATAGCACATAAACGTGCATAGTATTTGCATACTCTGAATGTTCACAAGTTCGTCTACGTATGCAACGGAAGATGTTCGATATGTATGTGAGTATGTGCATAAAGTTAAGGAATACGTTGGCCTTCTAAAAGGCCTTTATGCATGCGTATCTGGGGGAAATGTAAACTAGGGAACAAACAAAAATGAGGAAATAAGATAGGCTTAATTTTCCACAAAGCAGTGTTTTAAAAGCCTCCATCCTATTCACTTTGGTGCTTGCATTTTTATGTGAAGAACATTTATGCCTTCCAACAGTTGCTTAAATATCGCCCAGATAGGTTCACTAGTTGAAATAGGCCCAAGTAAATAAAGTCCTCGGTTTGGCAACTTGAACTTTCAGGTTTCAAAATTTGCCAATTTGATTTTTATACCCACCACCATAGGATAGGGTGTATATTCATTTTGTCATTCCATTTGCAACACATCGAAATATCCATTTCCGACCCTCTAAAGTATATATATTTCTGGTCGTCGTATAATTCTAAACGATTTAATGATGTCCGTGTGTCTCTCCGTCTGTTGAAATCACTCTGCAGCCTTCAAAACTTAAGATATTCAGCTGAAATTTAGCACAAATACGTCTTTTTGCTGCACGCAGGTTAAGTTCTTGAAGAAGCCAAATCGGATCATATTTGGATATTGCTGCTATATAGTCCGATCTGTCGATAAAAGGTCTGAAGTCCCTAAAGCGCTAAAATTTGAAACAGCGAGTAGCTTTAGCCCTCCCCACGCCAGACCCAAATATGATTCAGATCGGACTATATTTAGATTCAGCTGCCATATAGACCGATCTGCCGGTTAAGGGTCTTGCATATGGCCTAAGACTAGGCTAGACCCAGAAGTCTCAATGTTAATCCAGAGTAGACTGAAATATGCCTGTTCACGGGGAAGACGACGGTGGGCCAATTTAGCGCACCACGTTTTCTCAATAAGACGATTTCGATATCTGACAACGTCAAATACTTAGGAGTGATCTTGGACAGGCAACTGAATTGGAAGTCTCACATTCAGGAGCGTACTGAAAAGGCTCACAGACGTTGGGCACTATGTATACGAGAAGGAGGCTCTAAATCCTAGCATAGTCCACTGGCTCTACAGGAGCGTGATTAGACCAATACTTACTTACGCCTCATTAGTTTGGTGGACTGCTATGGAGAAAACGTACAACATAAGGACCATACAAATGGTTCGGAGAACATGTTGCCTTGGCTTAGGCGGAGCGATGAGGACCACGCCCATTCGGGCACTGGAGACTATTCTAGATATCCGACCCACTGACATACAGATTAAGTGTGAGTCAGCCACTGCGGCTATTACACTTAAGGCGGTGGTGGAATGGGTTGAGGATGGGAGCAGGTCATACCATCGGAGGATAGGCGTATGGGATAGGCGGAGCGATAAGGACCACGCCAACTAGGTCACTGGAGACTATTCTAAATATCCGACGCATTGACATACAGAGAAAGGGTGAAGCAGCCACTGCGTTTATGGGACTTAGGTTAGGTTTAAGGGTCATTCAGACTCACTTAGACGTTTTCGTCCATTGTGATACCACAGGAACAAGAGAAGGAAAATGCCTTCTAGTTCCTACCTTTGAACCATCCAAATCGCTTTAAAAAGCCCAATAACTTTTGAATGTTCACATCCGCTTAATCATATAGGTTCTCAGAAAAGTGAGAACTAAAAGTGTAACTCCTTCTGACTGCTAGTGCGAGACACACACACAGAAGGTGTTCTATTGCCTCTTCTTTTTCGATGTCCTCGCAGCTTTCACAAAAGTCGTTGCTGGCAACCTTCAGTCTGTTAGCATAGACAGTGACCTGTCTTGACGGACACAGTGACTGAGACGTGTGTTCTAGCCAATGACAGCAAAGCGGTAGACCTACTCAAGTCTAGATTAGGCCACATAGTTTTGGAATGCTCACAGCCCACACTTTGTGACCATCTATCATTCGTTGTCCTTCGGGCCTGAACCTAAAAACTTAGCTTACATATCGCTAGATGCATACCCACAGATTCCAGTATCCCTGGAATGTGTGTGGTAATTCCTAGTCTTCCAAGCTCGTCCGCTTTACAATTCCCTGGGGTATCTCAATGGCCCTGCACCCAGAATAGAATGAATTTTGAACTGTTTGCGACAGTCGAGGGCGATTTTTGTATTCAGGAATACGTTCTCCAGTGAGTTAGTGGCTGCCTGGCTGTCTGAGAAGATATTTATGCCAACCGTCGTAATGGCAATATATCTTAGCCATTCCACCACTAAGGAAGCTCAAGGTTCTCCGCTTGATACACACTGCAGTGGTCGGGTAACCTTTTCGATATGACCAGTTCTACATCTTTTGAGTACAGCCCAAAGCCCACCTGGTCGTTTAGGTTGGAACCATCCGAATAGAAGTCTATGTAAGTCTATTGGAACTACGATATCCCTGGTAACAGTAGTACCAGGGATATCGTAGTTCCAATCGGTTCTATCAGGAATAGTGGTACAGTACTTTTTATCAAAAAGCGGCTTAGGTTGGGTGTAATCTACACTGCCTGGAACATTGGATATTGTATTATGGACAACACTGTGTCTGTAGTCGCCACATGACCAATGAGAAAGTTCCCTTATCCTCATGGCATAGGTCGCTGAAAATTGTTTAGCCACAATGTCCAAAGGCATAAGATGTAGCATTAAATTCAGTGCATCAGATGGTATCCTTAGATGATCCTCAGTGCGTCTGTGATGCACAAACAAGCCATCCTTTGAAACCGGTTAAGTATTGAGTAGGTGGACTTTTGAAGCGCCGTCCACCAGACCACAACACCATAAAGCATTATATTTCTGGGACTTAAGGCGATGGGTGAATGGATTGAGGAATAGAGCAGCTCATACCATCGCGGTATAATCGAGGCGACGATAGGAAACCTGGAAGGAAGAAAAGAGGTTTCCGATCGGATACCCAAGATGAACCTTAAAGTCGAGTGCGACGCATTGCTGCCAGCGGCACAGTCTTGTATTGACGGGACCTTAATACTGCCATCGTGAAGATCATGTTACAAAGATCGATCAAAGCTAAGAGACAGAGTGGGCCTGGAAATTTACATTGAGAACCCAGGGTCTGACATCTATTTTTGACTGCCTGACCATAATACGGTCCTGCAGGCGGAGATCCGGGTGATCACGGAATGCGTGAAGTGGTGTGGTGCAACGAGAGGACGTCAAGTGTGAACATCTTTGCGGATAGTTAAATGACCATAAGGGCAATAACAACCAGGACGGTTAGGTCACGAACAGTCTTGCAGTGTAAGAAGTATATTAACGCCTTTTATGGGATTGGCAAAATCCGCATTGTTTAGGTGCCAGGCCATAACGGAGTAAGGAGGGATGAAAGGGCAGACGGTTTGGCAGTGAAGGCCAGAGGACTGCCGTCAATAAACTTGGTTAACCCGAAGCCTTTCGGGTCGACGCAGTCCGAGTTAAGGGCGTGGGCAACGAATGCGCATGACACCCTGTGTAACATCCAAACTGCTGATAGAAAGGCGAAAATCCTATGGAGGGATCCTGTTGGTGAGAAGACGAGGCTATTACTGAAAGGAGGTAAGAAAGAGGGCCATAACGGAGTAAGGAGGGGGTGAAAGGGCAGACGGTTTGGCGGTGAAGGCCAGAGGACTGCCGTCAATAAACTTGGTTAACCCGAAGCCTTTCGGGTCGACGCAGTCCGAGTTAAGGGCGTGGGCAACGAATGCGATTGCAACCCTGTGGAACAGCGAAACGGTCGGTAGGACGGCGAAAATCATATGGGGTGATCCAGATCGTGAGAAGATGAGGCTATTACTAAAACGAAGTAAGAAGGAGGTCAGTATAGCTATTGGTATAATGACGGGACACATAGGACTACAAACTCGCTTATGTTAAATCGGTGCGGCAAGTGATAGCATGTGTAGGGCATGCGGGGAAGATGATGAGACGTTGGTGCATTTCCTTTGTTATTGCCCGGTTTTCGAGGCTAAACGACACCGGTACTTAGGTGGGAACACTATACCAGACATGAACCAACTTAGGGGAGTGTCTTGGAAAACAAATAAGGATTTTCTAAGTAGCACGAAATTCCTTACTTAAAATTTTCTTTTTCGAGGTTCCTTTTTTTATATTTATTGCTTTTTATATAAGATTGCTGGCTTAGGTGCATGTCCATAGCTGTGTGGGGTGGATTAATAGGCCCATCCTCTTTTCAACCTAACCTAACCTACGGGTCTAAGGCCAATTAAAGCTGCGTTTTATACCCGATTTTGCTGAAATTTAAAACATTGAGTTATTTTAAGCCTCCAGTCATCCGACCCAAATATGCTTCGGATCAAACTATATTTAGACATACCTGCCATATAGATCGATCTCCCGGCTAAGGTTCTGGAACTCATAAAAACTTAATTTTTTACAAGATTTCGCTGAAACTTGAAACAGTGAGTTGTCTTAAGCCTCCCTTCATCCGCCCTAAATATGGTTTAGATCGGACAATATTTCGATATAGCTGCCATATAGACCGATCTGTCGATTAAGGGTCTGGAATCCATAAAATCTGTGTTTATTACCCGATTTCGCTAAAATTTGAAACATTGAGTTGTCTTAAGCCTCCCGTCTTCCGACCCAAATATGGTTCAGATCGGACTATATTTAGATATAGCTGTTATATAGGCCGATCTGCCGATTAGGGGTCTGGCACCCATAAAAACTGTATTTATTACCCGACTTCCTTGAAATTTGAAACGGCGAGTTGTCTTAAGCCTCCCTTCATCGGACATAAATATGGTTTAGATCGGATAATATTTTGATATAGCTGTCATATAGAACGATCTGTCGATTAAGGGTCTGAAGCCCATAAACGTTTTATTTATTACCCAATTACGCTAAAATTTGAAAAAAGTGAGTTGTTTTAAGCCTTCTGTCAGCCGATCCAAATATGGTTCGAATCGGACTATATTTAGATATAGCTACCATATAGACCGATCTGTCGATTATTGGTCTGGAACCCATGAAAGCTTTATTTTTTACCCGATTTCGCTGATATTTGAAACAATGAGTTGTCTTTAGCCTCCCTTTACCGGACCCAAATGTGAGTCAGATCGGACTATATTTAGATATAATTGCTATAAAGACCGATCTGCCAATAAAAGTTCTGACGCCCATAACCTAATAACCTCGTTACCCTAATTTTCCGAAACGCCAGATCTCGGAGATGTGTGATGCGATTAAAGCGAAATTTTGTGTGCTCTCATATAGTACCCTAAAAAAAAAATTTGGTATCCAAATTTCGGATTGGGTACCGAGGGGGGCCGCCCCACCCTAAAATCTACCAAACATATATTTAGACCAATCACAATAATATGGGACTCAAATGAAAGGTATTTAGGATAAGAAACCGTATTTGATATCCAAATGTCGGACCAAGTGTTAGGGGGACCACCCCAACCCCCAAAACACCCTTAAATCGGACATATTTACCGACCATGGCAATATGGGACTCAAATGAAAGGTATTTAAAAGTCAAATACGAATCTTATATCCAAATGTGGGCCAACGTTTCTGGGGGTCCACCCCTTCCCCCAAACAACCCCCAAACAGGATTTATTTACTGACCATAGGAATATGGGGCTTAAATAGAAGTTATTTAAGCGTAGAATTCGAATGTGATATCTAAATATGGGACCAAGTGTTTGGGGGGCTGCCTCTCCCCAAAAACACCCCTCCAAGGGAACATATTTACGACCATAGCATTATGGGGCTCAAATGAAAGGTCTTTGGGAGTAAAGCACGAATCTGATATCAATATTCGGGAACAGTGTCTATGGGGCCACCCCACCCCCACAACACCACCCACATATGACGTATATGGTAACTAATGCAACATGAGACTTAAATAAGAGGGTTTTTAGAGTGGAACACGAATCCTATATGTATTTTAAGGCCATCTCACTGAGTGGCCGCCCATCCCCCAAAACACCCCCAAAACACCGCCCAAGCCGGTCATGTTGCCGACTATGGAAATATGGGGCTCAAATTAAAGGTATTTAGGAGTAGAAGTCCCACCACCATAACAAACCCCAAATAGGACGTATTTGCTCACCAAGACAAGTTAGGTCTTCAAGAAAGTGGAGTTCGATATTCATAGTTTTTAGGGTCCATACTCCAAACCGACCATATTTGAAGACTTTTGCAATAAGGAGTTTAAATGAGATTAGAAAACAAATTTGATATCCAATTTTGAGGGCAATTTGGGGTTCAAATAAATGATATATAGATATATGAGAATTGAGCACGTTGCTGATATATGGTTGCCCAAAAAGTAATTGCGGATTTTTCATATAGTCGGCGTTGACAAATTTTTTCACAGCTTGTGACTCTGTAATTCCACTCTTTCTTCTGTCACTTATCAGCTGTTACTTTTAGCTTGCTTTAGAAAAAAAGTGTAAAAAAAGTATATTTGATTAAAGTTCATTCTAAGTTTTATAAAAAATGCATTTACTTTCTTTTAAAAAATCCGCAATTACTTTTTGGGCAACCCAATATTTTCCGGGCTTAGTGTTTGGGGGACCACCCCAATCCCCAAAACGCCCCTAAATCAGGCATATTTACCGACCATGTCAATGTGGAGCTTAAATGAAAGGTATTGGAGGGGTAAAGCAAGAATTGATACCCACTCTCGGGACCAATTTTCTGGGGGTCTACTCCTTTCCCAAAATACCCCACAAACAGCTATTTTTTACTGACCATCGCAATATGGGCTCAAATAAAAGTATTTGGGAGTAGAATACGAATTTGATATCCAAATGTAGGACCATGTATGTAGAGCATCACCCCTTTCCCCAAAACACCCCCAAAGGGTAAACATTTTTCGACCATGCCAATATGTAACTCAAATGAAAGGTATTTGAGATTAGAAAGCAAATTTGATAACCAATTTTGGGGCCATATCTTTGGGGGACGCCTCATCCTGTAAACTCCCCTCAAAACCAATGACAATATGGGGTTCAAATAAATGGTATTCGAAAGATGAGCACGATGCTGATGCAGCACGATAATCAAAATTTATTCGTAAATCTTTATTCAGTAGGCCTGGTGGTGGCTAACCAAGATTCGTCCCTGCCCAGTTGAATGTTTTTATTTTTCTTCATTTTATTAGAGAGAAAAAAAATGCTTGGCTTTGTTGAAGCTCTTTGTTATGGTTTGTAACTTATGCTCCCTATCATGTGTTTGTTGTTATTGTTTTCCTATTTTTTTTATTCTTACTATTCCTTGGCATCCATTGAAATTTCATTGAATTGTTTTGTTTTTTATTCTCTCTTCAGTGCTCCCTCTCTTTGTAACGCAGCACACACACTTAGGGATTTTTACTCAAGCAAGGTGCAGAATGTGTGCATTGAATGTGGGTCAATAGGGAGGTTGTTCGGCCTTCACAACATGCGTGTGTGATACACGTTTATTATAAAACGTTCAAACGTTCAAGAAGCAGTGGCAACAACAACAAAAACTTGAGAAGGCGGCAAAAACAAAATATGTAACTTCTCAAACCTTGATGCACCACCCATACATGGACAAAAGAGACGGCGCCTTCGATACAACAACAACAGCAGCAGCAATAGCAGTGGCTGCGATGATATCTTTTCCACATCGCCGCTTCATGTGAAATTATTACAGTTCGACTGTTGTTCTCATTTCCTAATTAAACACTCTTGGAGGAGTGCAAATTGAAGGTGAGTTTTAATGGTACATACATACAAACATTCGCATTTATATACGAAATTTGCAGAGTCTCACACACACGAGTAGGCAGTGTTGTAAATTCATACATTAATATATTTATATAAATATTTAATATTTTCGTATATTGGATTTTACAAATTAATGTATTTTGTATGCTAGAGGACATTGGGACGTATCTGCATTCACAGCAAGTTGTAAAAAGTGAAAATGCGCCAAGTTCAATATTGTCAAAGTATGGGTGTTAAAACTTTTTATCCTATTATCGGTCTGTTTGTTTGTTCCGTATAGACTCAAAGACGTCTGAACCGATAAATTTTCGCAGATTGTGTAGCTTGGTCTGGAAGGAAACATAGGCTATATAATTTTTTGATATCGAGAGGGGGGCGGACCCTCCCCCTTACCCCAAAAGTACTACCCAAAAATAAAAGTGTAGCGATCGGGACAATATGGGATTCAAATGAAAAGTATTCAACAGTAAGTAGAATACGAATTGCATAATAAAAGTTGGGTCCAAGTACCTGGGGGGCCGCCCCAGCACCAAAACCCCTTAAAATAGGTTTATTTGACGATCATGACAATATGGGACTCAAATGAAAGGTATTCGGAAGTAGATTACCAATATGGTCAGAAAGAAGAAATATGCTTTATAATTTGTTGATATTGTTGATATCGAGGGGGGGGGGGGGGGCGGACCCTCCCCCTTACCCCAAAAGTACTACCCAAAAATAAAAGTAGAGCGATCGTGACAATATGGGATTCCTATGAAAGGTATTCAAAAGTAGAATACGAATTGCACAATAAAACTAGGGTCCAAGTACCTGGGGGGGCCGCCCCAGCCCCAAAACCCCTTAAAATAGCTTTATTTGACATTTATGACAATATGGGACTCAAATGAAAGGTATTCGGAAGTAGATTACCAATATGGTCAGAAAGAAGAAATATGCTCTATAAATTGTTGATATCGGAAGGGGGCGGACCCTCCCCGTTACCCCAAAAACACCAACCAAAAACAAAAGTGGACCGATATGGACAATATGGATATCAAATGAAAGGTATTGAAGAGTAGAATACGAATATGGTATAAAAATTTGGATCCAAGTACCCAGAAAGTCGCCCTAACTCCAAAATTTCTAAAAACAGACAAATTGGCCTTCCATATTAATATGAGGCTTAAATGAAAGGTATTCGGGAGTAGATAACGAATCTGGAAAAAAACCCCAAATGGGCATATGACCCATCACGACTATATGAGACTCGGTTTGTTTGTTTGTTCTGTAGAATCAAAACAAGGAAACATAGGTTATATAACTGTTAGATATCGGATGGTGGCTGACCCTCCCCCTTACACTAAAAACGACATCCAAAACAAAAGAGAACTGTGGGCACAATATGGATATTAAATGAGAGGTATTGGAGACAAAAAACCGAATATCGTATTAAATTTTAGATTCCAAGTATACAGCGGGACGCCCCAACTCAAAAACTCTTCTAAACAGATGTATTCGACGTTCCTATCAATATGGGACTCGAATGAAAAGTATCCGGCAGTAGATTACAAATATGGCATAAAAAATTCGGTCGAAGCAATGGGATGGGGTTGAGGCAACCTCCCATTATGAAGGGGCTCAAAAACTGAAATCAAAAAAAAAAAGGTCCCTCTGTCAGTGGGCCGCAAACAATAAGGCCCCAATTCGAGATAAAACAAATAAAATCGTGCTAAGTTCGGCTGAATCGAATATTGGGTACTCTCCACCATAGGTTCAGCAAAATATTTGCATTTATTATTACTAATTTGAACTATTTTACAACAATCAAATTGGGAATTGGTTGCGACTGCTATGGTCTCAAGTAGTCATATCGAAGAATCGGTATTCGGATTATACTTGGCATGGAAGCTGGAAGTCATAGCAGTAGTCTTTGTGTTTAACTTCAACCAAATCAGGTGATAATTGAAAAACGGCTCGGTAGATAAACAGGTATACCCCCACCAGTTTATCCACCGATTTGAATCATATTCGGCAATTATGTTAAAAGTCAGAACAAAAGTCCTTGTGCCAAAATTCAGCCAAATCAGATAAAAACTGAAGATTCTAGGGGCTCAATAAGTCAAATCCCGGAATCGATTTGTATGGGGCTATATTCGTTTTGAAGACCGATTCAGATCATAATCGGCACTGATATTGGAAGTCAAACCGGTAGTCCTTGTGCCAAATTTTAACCAAATCGGATGAAAACTGAGGTATTTAGGGACTCAAGAAGCCCAATCCGTGGATCGGTTTATATGGGACTATATCATTATATAGACCCATTTAGATCATACAGAACTTGGATATTGGAAGTCTTAGCAGAAGACTTTGTGCGAAATTTTAGCCAAATTGGATGAGATTTGAGGCTTCTAGGGACTCAAGAAGTCAAAACCGGTTTATATGGGGGATACACCAGTTTATTGACCGATTCGGAGCATACCGGCTACGATGCTAGAAGTCATAATAGAAGTTGCTGTGCCAAGTTTCGGCCAAGTCTAAGGAAAACTGAGGCTCAAGAAGTCAAATCCGTGGATCGGTTTGTATATGGTCTATATCAGTTTAAGGACCGTTGCGGATCATACTCTGCACAGATGTTGGTAATAAAAGCGGAAGACCTTGTGCCAAATTTCAGCCAAGTCGGATGTAAAGTCCGGATCCGAATCCGGGATCGGTTTATAGACCAATTCGGATCAACTAGGCATAGATATTAAAAGCCGAAATTGACGTCCTTTTGCCAAATTTTACTCACATTAGATGAGAATTGAGGCTTCTAGGGACTCAAGAACTCAAATCCGAGAATCGGCTTATATTGGCGAAATACCAGGTTATTGATCGATTCGGATCATTCTCGGCAATGATGTTAGAAGTCAAAGTAGAAGTTCTTGTGCCAAGATTCAGACAAATCGAATGAAATCTGTGGCATTAATGGGCTCAAAAACTCAAATACGGGGATCAGTTTGTATAGGGGCTATAGCAGTTTAAAGACCGATTCGGATTATACTCAGATGTTGGAAATCAAAACGGAAAACCTTTTGCTACATCGGATGAAAATTAAGGTTTCTAGGAGCTTAATAAGTCAAATTCGGATCCCAATCCGGATCCGATATCGTTTTATAGATCGATTCGGATCATACTCGACACTGCTATTGGAAGTGCGAACCCAAGTCGTTGTGCCAAATTTCAGCCAAATATTTACTATCGTGATTTCGACATAGGGACGGCCAGACGGACATGGCCTGATAGACGCAGAAAGTCAAGACGATCAAGAATAATATATTTTACAGGGTATCAGTTCAATATTTCGGTTTGTTAGAAACGGAGTGACCTGATTAGTATACCCCACATTTTATGGTAAAGTGCAAATTGCAAGTTTTGACCATGAACATTCCATTAAGGAACAGGGGCAAAATTATCAGCTATCCGTTTCAAGTTTGAGCTCAATGATAAGAGTATTCCTTTTTATATGCCGCTGTGTGACACCTCTTTGGAGAGAAGTTTTTACATGGCAAAATACCAGTTACCGGCATGGAGAGGGGAAAACCACCGCTGAAAAAAAATTAGTTTCCGATGTTCTTGCCAGGATTCAATCCAGGCGTTCAGTGACATAGGCCAACATGCCAGCATAGCGCCATAGCACCATAGCTCTGGTGGCCTCCAATGATGGTGGGTATAAAGAAGCCCCACATTTGGGGTGCTTTTTCATTATAAACAAATAAAAGCGTGCCAAGTTCGGCCGGGCCGAATCTTATATACCGCCCACCATGGCCGTTTTCGTCCATTGTAATACCTTAGGTACAGGAAAAGGAACATACTTTTAAGTTCTTGCCTTTCAACAATTCAGATCATTTTAAAAAGCCCAATAACTTGCGAATGTCCGTATCCGTTGACCACCTGTATAAATTGTCACCGAAGAATTGCGACCTTTGGGGGCTCAAAAAGTAAAATAGAGAGATCGATTTATATGGGAGCTATATCAGGCTATAGATCGATTCAGACCATAATAAACACGTATGTGGATGGTTTGAGAGGATGCGTCTCAAGAAGAGGCTCAAGAAGTCAAGATCCCAGATCGGTAGCTATATCAGGTTATGGACCGATTTGAACCATACTTAGCATAGTTGTTGGAAGTCATAACAAAACACGACGTGCAAAATTTCCTTCATATCGGATAAGAATTGCGCCCTCTAGAGGTTCAAAAAGTCAAGATCCCGAATCGAAGGTCAGACGGATGGACGGACGAATGGACGGACGGACAGATGGACAGACAGATAGACGGACGGACGGACAGATGGACGGACAGACGGACGGACGGACAGACAGACAGACGGACGGACATGGTCAGATCGACTTAAGATGACATGACGATCAAGAATATATATTCTTTATGGGGTCTCAGATGAATATTTCGAGGAGTTACAAACAGAGTGACGAAATTAGTATATCCCCATCCTATGATGGAGGGTATACAAATTCTTTGTAAGTCCAATAACTCATAAACCGTTGGAGATATATTATACATTTCAGCATGTTACGTTTGGGGTATCTTTTATATAAGAATCAAACCGATCGGCATCTAATGACTATTTGGCAAGCAATTCAAAATTTGACATGTACGAGTGGACAAACTTTCAAATCATGGATCAGCCTATGGACCTACTAAGGTCCCCAAATTTTGCATACTTATTGAAAAACACCTCAACATTGGTTTGTGTTTTGTATCCCTATCTCTCTCCGTTCAAAAGTTTCAGAATTATTTTTAAGATTTTTCATTTTGGCAATACTGTGTGTTAAGGGGAAATAAAAAACCTTGAATATCTTCCATATATTCTTTAACTCTGTTAACTTTTGTTTTATATTCTGTCAATTTCATCTGTTATGAGTTAATAGCATTCGTGGAGAAATATGAAAAAAAATATTTTTTTTTCAAGATGCCAAAAAGTTTATTTTAGTAAATAGGTCACAATGCAAGTATAAACTTTAACAATTTTAATTAAAATGGTTTTTGCCATGCGCCAATTGTACGAAATTATGTTGCCATCTCAACTATGCAACTTCGTGAGTCTATAAAAAACAAGTAAAAGCGTGCAGAGTTCGGCCGGGCCGAATCTTATATACCCTCCACCATGGATCGCATTTGTCGAGTTCTTTTCCCGGCATCTCATCTTAGGCAAAAAAGGATATAAGAAAAGATTTCCTCTGCTATTAGAGCGATATCAAGATATGGTCCGGCTTGGACCACAATTAAATTATATGTTGGAGACCTGTGTAAAATGTCAGCCAATTCGAATAAGAATTGCGCCCTTTGGGGCCAAAGGAGTAAAATAGCGAGATTGATTTATATGGGGGCTGTATCAGGCTATAGACCGTTTCATACCATAATAAACACATATGTTGATGTTCATGAGAGGATCCGTCGTACAAAATTTCATGCAAATCGGATAATAATTGCGACCTCTAGAGGCTCAAGAAGTCAAGACCCATGATCGGTTTATATGGCAGCTATATCAAGTTATGTACCGATTTGAACCATACACGGTACAGTTGTTGAATATCATAACAAAACGCGTCGTGCAAAATTTCATTCCAATCGGATAAGAATTGCGCACTCTAGAGGCTCAAGAAGTCAAGACCCAAGATCGGTTTGTATGGCAGCTATATCAGGTTATAGACCGATTTGAACCATACTCGGCAAAGTTGTTGGAAGTCATATCGAAACACGTCGTGCAAAATTTCATTCCAATCGGATAAGAATTGCGCACTGTAGAGGCTCAAGAAGTCAAGACCCAAGATCGGTTTATATGGCAGCTATATCAAAACATGCACCGATATAACCCATTTACAATAACAACCGACCTACACTAATTAAAAGTATTTGTGCAAAATTTCAAGCGGCTAGCTTTACTCCTTCGGAAGTTAGCGTGCTTTCGACAGACAGACGGGCGGACGGACGGACGGACAGACGGACAGACGGACGGACATGGCAAGATCGACATAAAATGTCGCGACGATCAAGAATATATATACTTTATGAGGGCTCAGACGAATATTTCGAGTAGTTACAAACAGAATGACGAAATTAGTATACCCTCCATCCTATGGTGGAAGGTATAAAAATTAACAAATGTTTCTATTGAGTGGATATTTTCTACAGGTGTGTTTTTTTATTCCATACACCACTGCTATGGTGCAGGGTATTATTAGTTAATGAAGGTCTTTGTAATACCCACAAAGAAGAGAGATAGGTTGAATAGAGGTTCCAGATTCTTATCCGCTCTTTGCCACTATGGACATGCACCTAAGCCAGTAATCGGCTTATTGTCCTCTGAACCTGTACATTATCGTTACTTTGCAATTTTTCTCCATCGCAGTCCATCAATCTACCGAGGCGTAAGTAAGTATTGGTCTAGTGTCGCTTCTGTAGAGCCAGAGGACTGCTTTCGGATCCCTACTTCAAGCCTATGGACATACACCTTAGCCAGTAATCGGCTTGTTGTCATCTGAACCTGCAGTATTATCGTTACGTTGATATTTTTCTCCATTCCCCATCAATCTACTTAGGCTTAAGTAAGTATTGTAGGTCACGCACCTGTAAAGTCAGTGGACTATTTTGAAATCCCTGTTCTAAGCCTATGGCCCATCTACATAGTGCCCAACATTTGTGTGCCTTAGTACGCTTCTGGATGTGACATTTTCTCTTCAATTTCCTATCCAAGATCGCAGTGTTTGACCTTGTCGGATATCAAGATTGGAGCGCCTATTTGTGGCGCCTTCCTCTTTCTCGTAAACATGCACTATTCTCTAGGTTTGCGTTCAGACCCCTAGGTCTGGCCCAGTCGTATGCCAACTCCTTCAACCCTTTCGGGGCTTCGGCATAGGTGATTCTGTCCAGATCCTACCGATTAGAACTATTATTACATTGTCTGCTTAAGAGAAGAGATCAAAACCCTCCTTAGTCGGGATTCCTAGTAGACTTTTTATATTCTCACCCATAGCTTTACATGCACTCCTCTGGCTTGCCCTGTGTCATTTTTGTTCCCTATAGTTATGTCATGAGACCCATAATTTATCCACCTATTACTTAACAAGTGGCGTATTCCGGATTTGGCACGTCATCGATGACCCACACGTTTGATTGTTGGTTTTTTACGGGCTAATTCGGATAGATCCATGATTCGTGATTCCCTGTGACGTTTTTTGATGAACCGCGATCATATCTTTTCAAGATTCTTTGCACCAAACGTGCAAATCGAACTAGGTGGTAAGGTGTGCTTACAAGTAGTAGGACTGGTCATATCGAAAGGATTACGCGATAAATATCTTCTCAGGTAGCCAGGAAGTCGATCTTTGTACAGTTCAAAATTGACCTATTCTGGGAGCCCGATCATAGAGACATCCCAGGGAATGTAGAGCAGACGAGTTTGCGAGACCAGAAATTACTTAACACATTCTATAGGAGCTGCAATCTACTCTTGCACCATGTAGGCTAAGTTTCCAGGATCAGGACCGAAAGGTAACGAATGACAGATGCTCGTAAGGCGGTTTCATGAACACTCCAAACAGGAGAACAGACGTCTCAGTCATTGTGTCCTTCTGATCGGTAAACATGCTGACAGACTGAAAATTGCAACTTACGACTTCTGCAGAAGCTGTGAGGACATCGAGGAATTAGAGACTATAGAACGTCTGCTGTGTGTGTAGGTCCCACAATGGCAATCAGAAGGAGTTCCGCTTTAGGTTCTCATTTCTTTAGGAACTTGTTAAGCGGATATGAACATTTGCTTTTTTAAGCGATCTTAATGTTTCAAGGATAGGAACTATGAGGCATCTTCTTTCTCCTTATCCTGTGGTATCACAATGGTCGAAAACGTCTATGTGTGTCTGAAAGCAGATTATCACATTAACCCAACTTTACCAAGGAGTAGAATAGGGAGCAACTGTAAGCATACACTCACTTAAACATTCACTCGCCAAGTGCCAAGCATTGGTGCTTTGCGTCTGCGCATGCATAGCGTGTTGAACATCTCATCGCGTTACTCGTCGAACCAAGCCCATCTTATACACGTATCTGGGGAAACTCCCCGGAAAAATATCTGCAAGTTCGCATTGGCTTTCATCCTCCCCAGGTATTCGATTGTCTCCTCCTCATCCTCATCATGACATCGTTCATAGTAGTCGTTGTTCGGGAACCCTATTCGGGCCGTCACATGGCCTTTCACACAATGCTCGGTTATGACTCCTGTAATCATTCTCAGTGACCCCTTATCAACGCTCAGCAACTGCCTTTTTCTCTTGCGGTCAACAGATAGCTAAAGTGTACTGGCAATCCGTCATCAATCCACAGACTTCTATCTGCCTGCGCTATGTTCAGTAGTCTACCTGACGTCCGTTCCAGGCGTGCTTATCCGCCCTTTCCCTCCATATGGTCTATCACACATTGCCCGGTTATGAGTCCTGTATTCGTACTCAGTGACCTCTCATCATGGACCGACAGCTCCCTCGTCCTCTTCCGATCAACAGCTGGCCAAAGTATCCTGGCAATTCGACATCAATCCACAGACTCCCACTCTGCCTGCGCCTCCGCACTGGCCATCTCCTCTCCTTTGTTCAGTAGTTCAACAAAAGGCCCATGTGCAAGACCGGACTCAGGTCTGCCTGTCGTGGGGGATTCCATCCAGGCTTGCTCGTCCGCCCTTTCCTTCCAAATGATCTATCACACATTGTCCGATTATGACTCCTGTAATCGCACTCAGTGACCCCTTATCAAGGGCAAGCATCTCCCTCGTCCTCTTTCGGTGAACAACTGGCCAAAGTGTCCTGTCAATCCGACATCCATCCACAGAATCCCACTCTGCCTGCGCCTCCGCATTGGCCACTGGTCAACAGCTGGCCAAAGTGTCCTGGCAATTCGACATCCACCTACAGAATTCCACTCTACCTGCGCCTCCGCACCGGCTATCTCTTCTACTATGTTCAGTTGTTGAACAAAAGGATCGTGTGCAAGACCGGCTTCAGGTCTGCCGGTCGTGGAGGATCCCATCGGGGCATGCTCGTCCGCCCTTTCCCTCCATATGGTCTATCACTCCTATAATCTTACTCAGTGACCCCTCATCATGGACCGACAGCTCTCTCGTCCTCTCCAGTCAACAGCTGGTCAAAGTGTCCTGACAATCCGACATCCATCCACAGAATCCTACTCTGCCTCCACCCCCGCATTGGCCCTTTCCTCTACTATGTTCTGTGGTTCAACAAAAGGCACGTGTACAAGGCCAGCCTCAGGCCTGCCTGTGGTGGAGGGTTCCATCCTGGCATGCTCGTCCGCCCTTTCATTCCCTAGAAAATCGATGTGTCCCAAGCCAACTCAACGTCATGAGTCAGGAGTCAATCAAGGGCTCCAAATACTCCACCACGCACTTTCACTTCATCGTAGTTTGATTCAAGGTCTTGAGCGCGGGCCATACTGTCCACATATATCCTCAGTTCATCCTCCGCATCTTCTTTGCAACCAACGTAATGCCTATGCCTGAAAGACCGTGCTCTCGTCCGGCAGTCTAAACGACATACCGATGTCGAGTGTCTCCGAATTAACCCCCAGTCTTGTCCTTAACTCCATCCTGGAGCCGTTAGTGTGGACCGAGGTCTCATCCAACTCAAACACAGCATCCACCTCCCACTCCTCCCTTGTGGGAAAGTGAATGTGGAATTACCTCTCCGAATTGGTCCCGGCGACAGGTAGTCCGAGATCTCCTCAGTCTACATCCTGCTTGCATGGCTTTCAGAATAAGGGCATTGGACATGTCCGCCTTCTCTCAGCATGCCAAGTTCCTTCGGCCTTAGCGCTACCTTTATGACACAACCCCGAATATATATCTCAACAGGGTGTAAATTCGGTATTGCATCCAGATCCATCCGCGATGGGGATTTTAAGCCCCCGTGATCCCGACGCAGACCAGTCTTTGTACCTTTCGAAGTTCCTTGGTCCGTGTTCCCTTTTCCTAGATTTGGAATTTCAACAAAATCGAATGGGCATTGCGCCCTCTAGAGGCTCAAAAAGTCAAGATCCCAGATCGGTTTGTATGTCAGCTATATCAGGTTATGGACCGATTTAGCAGAGTTATTGGAAGTCATAACAAAACACCTTGTGCTAAATTTTAGCAAAATCGGATAGGAATTGTGCCCTCTAGAGGCTCAAGAAGTCAAGACCCTAGATCGGCTTATATGACAGCTATATCACGTTATAGACCGATTTGAACCATACTTAGCATAGTCATTGGAAATGATAACAAAACACCTCATTCTAAATTTCAGCCAAATCGGTTGAGAATTGCGCCCTCTAGTGGCTCAAAAAGTCAAGATCCAAGATCGGTTTATATGGCAGCTATATCAAAACATGGACCCATATGGCCCATTTACAAACCCAAACAACCTACTCTAATATTCGTTCAAAATTTCAAGCGGCTAGCTTTTCTCCTTCGGAAGTTAGCGTGCTTTGGACAGACAGACGGACGGACGGACGGATGGATGGACAGACGGACGGACATGGATAAATGGACTTAAAATGTCATGACGATCACGAATATATATACTTTATGGGGTCTCACATGAATATTTCGGGGAGTTACAAACAGAATGACGAAATTAGTAAACCCCCATCCTATGGTGGAGGGTATTAAAATTATTCAACGGTGGTTGTTCCTTCAAAACTTCTCTCCAAAAAAGTGCCGCGCTTCAGCGTGCCGTTCGGATTCGGCTATAAAAAGGAGGCGCCTTATCATTGAGCTTGAACTTGAATCGGACAGCACTTACTCATATGTGAAAAATTCGGCCCTGTTCCTTAATGGAATGTAAAAATGGAAAAAATGCAAATTTTGCCCATGAACATTCCTCTAAGAATCAGGGGCAAACTTCTCACGTGTCATTGAGTGCAGTCCGATTCAAGTTTAAGCTTAATGATAAGGGGCCTCCTTTTTATAGCCGAGTCCGAACGGCGTGCCGCAGTGCGGCACCTTTTTGGAGAGAAGTTTTACATGGCATAGTACCTCACAAATGTTGCCAGCATTAGGAGGGGAAAACCACCGCTAAAAATTTTTTCTATAGGTCTCGCCAGGATTCGAACCCAGGCGTTCAGCGTCATAGGCGGATGTGCAAACCTCTGCTCTATGGTGGCCTCCCGTATGGAATGTTCATGGGCTAATTTGCAATTTTTCTTATCATCTTCGGGCTAACTCCCCACTTCCTTTCGATCATCCTTCTACAGGGGTAAAAGCACACATCGTCTATCGGCACCTTTGCTGACAGTTGCCAGGACAGTTCCGAATAGAGGACTACGCCTAGGTATTTCGCCTGCCTTGATAACTGCAGAATGTTTTCACCCTAAGACAGGAGTCTGACATTCGTTATCGTAAATCTACGAGTGAAGAGCACCAACTCTGTCTTCTTTAGGGTGGTCCTCAACTAATTTCTCGTAGCCCTTCTTGATAGCGTCCACAGTGACCTTTCCATAATCTCGCTGATTCTTGACAAAAAATCAGCTACGACGCGATAGGACAACATCGTCAATCAGTTTCAGGTTTCAGAGAATCGGCGAGAATACCCCTCCGTGTGACGTTCTCTTTGTTGCCCGTCTTCTGACCTCAATTTCTCACAAGTCCTCATTAATTATACAGCGGCGGAGCATATTATCCCTCCACCGGGAGATACTTGGGAGAATTCCCCTGCAGTCCAGGTTGGCGACTGTCGACCCTTTCGCACCGTCACTCAGTGGGAGAAGAATATTTAGACATGTTGCAAACGGCATGGCAAAGACTATATACCACCCATGCTAATATACAAGTTTGCATCTTTTTATACCCTCCACTATAGAATGGGGGTATACTTATTTCGTCATTCTGTTTGTAACTACTCGAAATATTCGTCTGAGACCCCATAAAGTAAATATATATATTCGTGATCGTCGTGACATTTTATTTCGATCTAGCCATGTCCGTCCGTCCGTCCGTCTATCTGTCGAAAGCACGCTAACTTTCGAAGGAGTAAAGCTAGCCGCTTGAAATTTTGCACAAACACTTCTCATTAGTGTAGGTCGGTTGGGATTGTAAATGGGCCATCTCGGTCCATGTTTTGATATAGCTGCAATTTAAACCGATGTTGGGTCTTGACTTCTTGAGCCTCTAGAGGGCGCAATTCTTATCCGATTGGAACGAAATTGTGCATGACGTGTTTTGTAATGATATCCAACAGTTCTGCCAAGTATGGTTCAAATCGGTCCTTAACCTGATATAGCTGTCATATAAACCGATCTTGTGTCTTGACTTCTTGAGCCTCTAGAGGGCGCATTTCTTATCCGATTGGAATGAAATTTTGCACAAAGGATTTTGTTATGATATCCAACAACTGTGCTAGGTTAGGTTCATATCGGTCCATAACCTGATATAGCTGTCATATAAACCGATCTGGGGGCTTGAATTCTTGAGCCTCTAGAGGGCGCAATTCTTATCTGATTTGGCTGAAATTTTGCATGACGTGTTTTATTATGACTTTCAACAACTATGCCACATAAGTTTCAAATCGGTTTATAACCTGATATAGCTACTATATAGACCCATCTGGTATCTTGACTTGTTGAGCCTCTAGAGGTCACAATTATTATCCGATTTGCCTGAAATTTTGTACGTCGGATCCTCGCATGACCATTAACTTACGTGTTTGTTATGGTCTGCAACGGTCTATAGCCTGATACAGCTCCCATATTAATCGGTCTCTCTATTTTACTTCTTGAGCCCCCAAAGTTGCGCCCTTCTTATTCGAATTGGCTGACATTTTACACAGGTCTCCAACATATGATTTAATTCTTGCCCGAACCGGACCATATCTTGATATCGCTCTAATAGCAGAGCAAATCTTTTCTTGTATCCCTTTTTTGCCTAAAAAGAGATGCCGGGAAAAGAACTCGACAAATGTGATAGATGGTGGAGGGTATATAAGATTCGTCCCGGCCGAACTTAGCACGCTTTTACTTGTTTTTATTTCACTGCCAATGTCGCTAACAGCCAGACAATAGCTACCATTGCCATTAACTTTGTCTTCATCCATCAACATGCTCTGAACTCTGACATGAATTTATCCCCAAAAGCCATGACGAAAAAGATAAGCTATTGTAAGCCTGTGGCCTGTTCTCGGATCAAAGGGATATCATTTGTGGGCCGCCAACACAAACGCAGGTATAAAAGAACAAAACAAAATCATCATCATCACAACAAACCACCAGTTTCCATTAACAGCTTAGCGTTTTTAGCAGATTAAAACAATTTGAGTGCTTAAAGCTTACTGTAAAGTGGAAATGAATGAAACGAAAACAACAAAAACGAGGAAGAGAGAATAAACAAGGCAAGTGAAATCCATCAGAAAAATGTAACGTTAACCATCGGTGGGTATGTTGCTGTTTATCACTAAACAAACTGCTTAAAATCTCTGCAACAGCGATGAGTTGAATGGAATATCATTTTTCCACCAAGCCATGAATGATGATGATGATGATGGTGGTGGTGGCGGTGGACGGTGGGTAGTCAGCAAATGCCAAATGTATTTATAGGCCAACACCAACAGGCCGAAAGCGAAGCAAACAAAAAAAGGAAACGACAACAGACCGCAAAACCGAAACACCCATACACTCTCACACACACACACATCTACATACATTCACACCAGCGCGCCAATATAAAACGTCACTCTGCCCCCAAAAAAAAAACCGCAACCTGACCCAGTTACTTGTATAAATCTTAAAAGTCAACACTCGTTTAAAATTTTAGTGGATTTTTCTCTTTGTGGAGTATGTTTGTATATTTCTGCACACACACACACAAACGTAAACGCATGTATGTATATGGATAAACCCACGTATGTCCTTGCCTTAATTTTCATTCACACAAAAATTGCGATAAAGTCACGCGCACACACAAATTCTTCTTAGAGCAAATAGTAACAAGCATATGGGCCTAAAGTTCGGCGAGGTCGAGCCTTGTTTTGCCAATATCGAATCTTATGGGTCAATAGGTGTGGACTATTTCGGCTTCAAGGTATGGTAATCGTGTTTACTTTATAAAGACAGTCTAAAATCAGACTCACTTGGTCATTTTAGTTCATTGTGGTGCCTTAGCGTTAAGCAGCCAGGTCGCTTTAAAAAGTCTAACAAAGACGGTCTGTCTGTGCGTCTATGTATTGAAATCACTCTACTTGTCTCCTAAAAAGGAAGTTATGGAGTTGAAATTTGCACAGATAATTTTTTACCATAGGCAGGTTAAGCTCGCAGATGGGCTATAACCCCATATAGACCGATCTACCGATTTAACATCTTGAGCCCATAGAAGATGCATTTATTATCTGATTTTGCTGAAATTCAGAACATTAAATTGTTTATCAAAGCCACCTACACATCCTTTATGAATGTTATACCACAAAGATTATCTTCCCTGACCAAAGATCTTGGGCCCATTAAACGCAAAAATTGTCCGACTTCGCAGACATTTGTACCGGTGAGTTTAACTAAACCCCTCGATTTACGTGCCTAGTATGGTCCAGATTACGGAGGCCACCGTAGCGCAGAGGTAAGCATGTCCGCCTATGACGCTGAATGCCTGGGTTCAAATCCTGGCGAAACCATCAGAAAAAATGTTCAGCGGTGGTTTTCCCCTCCTAATGCTGGTAACATTTGTGAGGTACTATGCCATGTAAAACTTCGCTCCAAAGAGGTGTCGCACTGCGGCACGCCGTTCGGACTCGGCTATAAAAAGGAGGCCCCTTATCATTGAGTTTAAAATTGAATCGGACTGGAATGTTCATGAGCAAAAATTGCATTTGCAGTATGGTGCAGATTTGACCATATTTGACCCATTTGGGCTATTAAGCCCAAAAAAGACGAACATAGTACCCGATTTTGCGGATGTTAGAAACAGTGAGCGGTGGTTGTAACTCGGCGAATCACTCCAGGCTTATCATGGTCTTGCTTCATCTCAAATGTGGACACACCAGGGTAGCTATCGGGCTGTCACCAGGGTAGCTATCGGTAACACCCGTTAAAGGCAGTGAGCAAAAATCTGCCACGAGTTCACCTACAGAATTATAAAACCAGTAAGGAAGGACAAAAGTCGAGCGGTGCTGACTGTGGTGCTGACTGTATAATACCCTACACCTACCCTATAAGTACAATGTGGGAATTCTGAAACAATTTAGATGGACCTCGGCGAGCCAATATGTTCAAACTGTAATAACTACGGTTGACAAATGAAAACATTATTGCAAATTGCCCAAAATCTGACAAACATATATTGGGTTGCCCAAAAAGTAATTGCGGATTTTTCATATAGTCAGCGTTGAAAAATTTTTTCACAGCTTGTGACTCGGTAATTGCATTCTTTCTTCTGTCGGTTATCAGCTGTTATTTTTAGCTTGCTTTAGAAAAAAGTTTAAAAAAAATATATTTGATTAAAGTTCATTCTAAGTTTTATTAAAAATTTCATTTACTTTCTTTTAAAAAATCCGCAATTACTTTTTGGGCAACCCAATATACATGGGAGCTATATCTAATTCTGAATCGATTTCGAGCAAACTTCTCAGATAATGTGGTGGTCGTCGAGGAAAGCGTTGTTCAAAATTTTGGCAAGATTGGTCAAACAATGCACTTGCAGTAGCTCTTGGGGTTGAAAATCTGTCAGCATACATATATGTCAGCTATATCTAAATCTGGGCCGATTTCTATAAAATTCACCGGTAATATCGAGAGTCATAAGAAAAGCCCTCCTGCAGAATTTCAAACGAATCCATTTAAAACTGAGCACCTTCTTGCAATATTTCTCAAAATCGGACGAACATATATATGGGAGCTATACCTAAATCTGAATCGATTTCAAGCAAACTTCTCAGATACTGTGGCAGTCGTCGAGGAAAGCGTTTTGCAAAATTTTGACAAGACAAGTCCTTAAATGCGCTTGCTGTGACTCCAGAAGTTAAAATCGGGCGGTATATATATATGAGAGCTATATATAAATTTGATCCGATTTCCATGAAATTCGCCAGTAATATCGAGAGTCAAAATAAAATCCCTCCTGCCAAATTTTGAGAGAATCAGTCTACAAAAGACAATTTTATTGCAATATTACTGGAAATCGGGGGAACATATATATGGGAGCTATATCTAAATCTGAACTGATTTCGAGCAAACTTCTCACATACTGTGACAGTCGTCGAGGAAAGCGTTGTACGAAGTTTTCGGAAGATTGGTCAATAAATGCGCTTGCGGTGGCTCAAGGAGTGAAAATTGGGCGATATATATATGAGAGCTATATCTTAATCTGAACCGATTTCCATGAAATTCACCAGTAATGTCGAGAGTCAAAGGAAAATCCCTCCTGCCAAATTTCGATGGAATCGGTTATCAAATGACCATTTTATTGCAATATTACTGGAAATCGGAGGAACATATATATGGAAGCTATATCTAAATCTGAACCGATTTTTTCCAATCTCAATAGGCTTCGTTTCTAGACCGAAAACATGCCTGTACCAAATTTTAAGATGATCGGATGAAAACTGCGGTCTGTAGTTTGTACACAAATTTACATGGGCAGACGGACAGACAGACGGACAGACAGACGGACAGACGGACGGACACACAGAGAGACGGACATAGCTAAATCGAATCAGAAAGTGATTCTGAGTCGATCGGTATACTTATCAATGGGTCTATCTTCCTTCCTTATAATACCCTGTACCACATTAGTGGTGTAAGGTATTAAGATTGGTTCGGCCGTCGGGTTAGTAGCACATCAGCAAGAAAACTTACAAAAATGACTTTGACATCAAGAAGAAGATTAAAAACGGATGCTCCCGTCGACGACCCCCACAAACATTTAAGAATAGCAAGTTTCATATCCACACAGGGAATGTCCGAACTCTCAATTGAGAGGGCACAGTATACGCCCTGGCGGACGTATTGGAGAACTACAGGGAAGACATTACCAACACACAGGAAGTGCGATAGCTCGGGATAGACACCATAATAACACTGAGAGGCTACACCCTACATCATAGCTGCCATGAAACGAGATATTAATTTGGCTGTGGATATGTGGTTAGTCGGAGACTAAATAAGTAAAAGTGTGCTAAGTTCGGCCGGGCCAAATCTAGGGAATCCACCACCATGGATTGTGCTAAAATATGAGAGCTTTAACTAATTATAGACCGAAGTTGTTGAGAGTCATAACTGAACACTATATGCAAAATTTCAGCCAAATCGGATAAAAATCTTGTCTTGCAAGGGCTCAAGAAGACAAATAGGGAGGTCAATTTATATGGGAGCTATATCATGCTTTTGACCGATTTGAACCGTACGTGGAACAGTTGTTGGGAGTCATAACAGAACACCATGTACAAAACTTCAGCTAAATCGGACAAAAACTGCTGCTTCCAGGGGTGTAGGAAGTCAAATCGGGAGATCGGTTTATATGGGAGCTATATCAGGTTCATGACCGATTTGGGCCGTACTAGCCACAGTCATAGGAAGTCATAACAGAACGCTATGTGCGAAATTACAGCCAAATCGGACGAAAACTGCTGCTTCCAGCGGCTTAGGAAGTCAAATCGGGAGATCGGTTTATATGGAAGCTATATCAGGTTCTTAACCGATTTGGACCGTACTAGGCACAGTCATTGGAAGTCATAACAGAACACTATGTGCGAAATTTCAGCCAAATCGGACGAAAACTGCTGCTTCCAGCGGCTTAGGAAGTCAAATCGGGAGATCGGTTTATATGGAAGCTATATCAGGTTCTTAACCGATTTGGATCGTACTTGGCTCAGTCATTGAAAGTCATATCAGAACACTATGTGCGAAATTTCAGCCAAATCAGACAAAAACTGCGGCTTCCAAGGGCTCAAGAAATCAAATCGGGCGAACGGTTTATATGGGAGCTATATCAGTTTCCAGACCTATTTGGACCGTACTTGGTGTCCAGTACGGTCCGAAATTGTTCATTACCTGATATAGCTCCCATATAAACTGATCTCGGATCTTCACTTTTTGAGCCTCTAGAGGGCGCAATTATTTACTGATTTGGCTGCAATTGTGCATGAGGTGGTTTGTTTTGATTTCCAATAACTGGGCCAAGTGCGGTGTAGATCGGTTCTCAACCCGGTTTAGCTCCCATATAAACAGATATTCCGATTATATTTCTTGAGTCTCTAGAGGGAGCAATTCTTAGGAGATTTGGCTGAAATTTTGCACAACGACTTCTTCTATGACCTTAAAAACGCGTGTTAAACCTGGTTCGAACCGGTCCATAACCTGTTATAGCTGCCATATAAACAGATATTCCGATTTAATGTCTTGAGCCACTTTAGGGCTCAATTCTTATCCGGTTTGGGTGAAATTTTGTACAAAAAATTCCACTTTGGTTCAGATTTGGATATAGCTCCCATATATATGTTCGCCCGATTTGCAGTAATACTGCAATAAAATGATTTTCTCTAAGTTTGGTATGGGCGTGTTTTTCAGCCTAGAGACGAAGCCTATTGAAATTGGAAAAAATCGGTTCAGATTTGGAAATAGCTCCCATATATATGTTCGCCCGATTTGCAGTAATACTGCAATAAAAGGGTCATTAGTTAGCCGATTTTCTCGAAATTTGGTATAGGAGTGTCTTTCGGCCCAGAGACGAAACCTATTGAAATCGTAAAAAATCGGTTCAGATTTGGATATAGCTCCCATATATATGTTCGCCCGATTTGCAGTAATACTGCAATAAAAGGGTCATTTGTTAACCGATTTACTCGAAATTTGGTGTGGGCGTGTTTTTCAGCCTAGAGACAAAGACTATAGAATTTGGAAAAAAAACGGTTCAGATTTGGATATAGCTCCCATATATTTGTTCGCCCGATTTGCAGTAATACTGCAATAAAAGGGTCATTTGTTAACCGATTTACTCGAAATTTGGTATGGGAGTGTCTTTCGGCCAAGAGACGAAACCTATTGAAATTGGAAAAAATCGGTTCAGATTTGGATATAGCTCCCATATATATGTTCGCCCGATTTGCAGTAATACTGCAATAAAAGGGTCATTTGTTAACCGATTTACTCGAAATTTGGTATGGGCGTGTTTTTTAGCCTAGAGACAAAGACTATAGAAATTGGAAAAAATCGGTTCAGATTTGGATATACTCCCATATATATGTTCACCCGATTTGCAGTAATACTGCAATAAAAGGGTCATTTGTTAACCGATTTACTCGAAATTTGGTATGGGAGTGTCTTTCGGCCAAGAGACGAAGCCTATTGAAATTGGAAAAAATCGGTTCAGATTTGGATATAGAGCCCCCATATATATGTTCGTCCGATTTGCAGTAATACTGCAATAAAAGGGTCGATTTGCAGTAATTCTGCAATAATATAGTCAATTGTAATCCGAATTTCTCGAAATTTGGCAGGAACGATTTTCTAATGACTCCTGACATTACAGGTCAATTTCATAAAAATCGGTTCAGATTTGGATATAACTCCCATATATATGTTCGTCCGATTTGCAGTAATAACGCAATAAAATGGTCATTTGTTACCCGATTCTCTCGAAATTTTGCTGGAAGGATTTTCCAATGACTCCTGACATTAGTGGTTAATTTCATGGAAATCGGTTCAGTATTAGTTATAGCTCCCATATATATGTTCGTCAGATTTTGGGTAATTTGCAATAATGTTGTCATTTGTCAACCGTAGTTTTTACAGTTTGAACATATTTTTGCTCGCCGAGGTCCATCAAAAATTATTCAAAATTGGATATAGCTCCCACATTGTACTTCTAGAGTAGGTGTAGGGTATTATACAGTCGGCACAGCTCGACTTTTGCCCTTTTTTACTGGTTTTTATTTGTATCTCTTTCGAAATCGCAACACACAGCAACCACTATGGGACGCGTTCCGTAATCTGGTTACAATTACTCATCATCATATAAGGTGTGAAGGGGTCAAGGCCCGTACATTGGTATGTTGTACTTGTACCGAATTTATTGTAAAAACGCCTCTATGTTGCAAATACCAAATTAACCACGCTCGACAAACCTGTCTATAAGCTGTACTTTTCCCAATGCATGTGTTTTTAAGGTTAGTCTGTCTCTCTATTATTCTGCTGCTATCTGCAGTCTGCTATCATCACCTTTCACTTTTTGAATGTAGAACTATTGTGGAGAAGCTTGTTACAGTTTTCTTGTTGTAAGACAGGTTGAATTGCAAATTACAATCCTTTTTCAATAATCAAGGGTATGAGGATGTACGCCCATGACTGTGTGTTGGTATACAATACACTGGTGGTGAAGACTAAAATATTTTGATTGGACCTAAAACAACTTTTTGGCACAAAGAAACAGAAAGTTTTCGCTTTCCCTTAGAAAATCATTTAAACGCACACACATGCACACAGTGCCAAACACCAACACATTTGGGGAATTTTTCAATAGAGACTAACACAGCTACTTCCATGAGGATATACACATAAATAAGGAAAGTGAAAAACTATTGATACATTGTTGAAGTTGAAACTTAAAACCAATTTGCCATTGAATGTGAATCTCATGTATTCTCTTTTCAAAAAAAAATTTTCTAAGATGTTTGTATTTTTAAAGTTGAGAATAATTGAACCCATTACTTAATTTATAACAATTTATGCTACTAAGATCAATAAAAAATCATTACAGTTATAAATGTCAATTAAAGAAAGTGTTTCCTATGGACTAATCTTCGTAGTATAACAAGTAAAAGCGTGCTAAGTTCGGCCGGGCTGAATCTTGGAAACCCACCACCATGGATTCTGCTAAAAATGTATACAAAATAAATTTAGTTGAAGGGCATAATTTAATTCTATTGGGTTGCCCAAAAAGTAATTGCGGATTTTTCATATAGTCAGCGTTGACAAATTTTTTCTCAGCTTACCAAAATTCTGACAAACCGACAAAAATTAAAGCTTCTAGGAACCGAACAAGGATAATCGAGAGACCGGTTTATATGGGGGCTATATCAGGTTATAAACCGATTCGGACCATACTTGGCATAGTTGTTGAAAGTAATAACAGAACACTACGTGCAAAATTTCAGCCCAATCGGGCAAAAATTGCGACTCGTAAGGACTCAAGAAGTCAAATGGGGAGATCGGTTTATATGTTAGCTATATCTGGTTATAGACCGATTTGGACCGTACTTGGCACAGTTCTTGAAAGTCATAACAGAACACTACGCGTGTTCAATTGAGTCAAATCGGACGAAAATTGTGTCTTCCAGGAGCTAAAGAAGTCAAATCGGGAGATCGGTTTATATGAGAGCTATATCAAGATGTAAACCGATTTGGACCATACTACCCACAGTTGTTGGAAGCCATAACAGAACACTACATGACCAATTTCAGCCATATCCGGCAAAAATTGCGGTCTGAAAGGTTCAAAAAGTTAAATCGGGAGATCGGTTTATGTGGGAGCTATATCTAAATCTGAACCGATATGGCCCATTTGCAATCCCCAATGACCTTCATCGATATTTAGTATCTGTGCAAAATTCTAAGAGGCTAGCTTTACGCGTTTGACCTCTAACGTGATTTCGACGGACGAACATGGTTAGATCGACTCAAAACGGCGAGATGATCGAGAACATATATACTTTATGGGGTCTGAGACGAATATTGCGAGGTGTTACAAACGGAATGACTAAATTAGTATACCCCTATGGTGGTGGGTATAAAAATCAATTTGTGTTTCTTTGTCGGTTTGTTTGTTTGATTGTGTGTTCCTTATTGATTGAAAAACGTGTTCCTTATAGACTGATCCCGTGCTGCAAGGGTACAAAATTTTTTGATATCTAAAGGGGGGCGGACGCTCCCCTTACCCTAATTTTTACAAACGTCAAATCTCGGAGATGGATGGTGCGCTTTAAGCGAAATTTTGTCGGCTCTCTCATTGTAACCTAAAAATAAAAATTTGGTATCGAAATTTCGGATGGGGTACCTAGGGGGGACACCCCACCCTAAAACCTACCAAACATATATTTAGACCAATCACGACAATATGGGACTCAAATGAAAGGTATTTAGGATAAGAAAACGTATCTTATATCCAATTGTCGGACAAAGTGATAGGGGGACCACCCCAAGCCCCAAAACACCCCTAAATCGGACATATTTACCGACCATGGCAATATGGGACTCAAATGAAAGAAATTTGCTAGTAGAATACGAATCTGATATCTAAATGTGAGACATAGTTTCTGAGGATCCACTCTTTCCCCAAAACACCCCCCCAAACAGGACTTATATTCTGGCCATGGGAATATGGGGCTTAAATAAAAGGTATTTGAGTGTAGACTTCGAATCTGATATCCAAATATGGGACCAAGTGTTTAGGGGGCAGCCCAAAAGGGAACACATTTACTACCATAGCAATATGGGGCTCAAATGAAAGGTCTTTGGGAGTAAAGCACGATTCTGATATCAATATTCAGGAAAGTGTCTATGGGGCCACCCCGCCCCCAAATAGGATGTATTTGCTGACCATATATTTTCAAGGCCAAGTCACTGAGTGGCCTACCCATCCCCAAAACACCCCCCCAAACTGGTCATATTTGCTGACTATGGAAATATGGGTCTCAATTTTTTTTTTTTTTTGGTTTACGTAACCAACACGCGGGTGATGTCCCCTATATATGCAGCGAATTGCGTTGGCAATTAGGAAAGTTATGGGTTGGTGAAGGAAAAGAGGGAGTAGTGGTTATTGATATTAGTCTTAAATTTCTGAAAGTCAATGTCAGTGGAAAAGACATTAGCCCGAAGTCGATTCCCCACATACGAATGGTTGGCGCGAAAAATTAATTTTTTCGGTAATGCATGGTTCGGTCGACTGGCCCATCAATTACAAACGGGTGTGAGTTCCTGGCAAGTCTTGTATTACTGGTGAACATCCTAATGTCAGGGACAAGAAGACGAATGTCCCTGGAACACTCACCATGAAAATATCGATAGAGCAATTCAACGCTACCCACATTCCGATGATGCTGAAGAGAAGCAATAGAGTTAGATAACCTACTGTCCTCAATCAACACCATCGCTCTCCGTTGAACCCGGTCAAGTAGCTCCAAGGATGATTTTGGAGCTTCTGCCCACATATGAGAGTTATATTTCATATTCGGGCTGATGTAGGTAGTATAGATATTAAGAAGATCAGAAAAGTTGAAATATTTCTTGCACCGCTTAAGAAAGCCCGAACACTTAAATCTTCGACACTTCGAATGCGTGTTTTGACCAACGGGCATCGCATTGTATCTTCATGCATCATGCGGAACATCAAGAGCATCTGACTGCTCAATATCTATACCGTCGATAGATATCGACGATTGAAGTGGGTCAGTGAATCGCTTGTGAGACAAGAAACAGCACTGCGTCTTTAATGCGTTTAAGTCAACTCAGTTCATTCTACCCCACACAGAAATGGCCAACAAATCTTGGGAGAGGGTCTCATCCATAATTCGCCTCCAGTCTACAATTTCTGGAGAACTGGGCCTACTGTCATCGGCAAATGAGTATACTGGATTCGAAGTCTGAATAGATCGTCTATGAAAATAAAAAAAGGGAAGGGAAAAGAACAATGCCTTGTGGCACACCTGCGGCCAATGTATACTCACCTGATGGGAACCCATCTACAACAACTCGTATAGTGCGACCTCTGTGAAAGCTCGATATAAATCGAACAAATTTATTGTTTATATTAAATTTTAACACCTAGAATAAGATTTACATTATTTCACTAATAAAATTCTTTTTTTTTTTCTAGGTAAGAGTTGCCACACTGATAACATATGACAGGATTATGTAAGTACGAGTAGAACTTTATAAATGAATAACATCTTGATCGTATTTAACACCATATGTGGAAGATCTTATATGAATCCCTCTCTTTTTGAAGCGTCATTTTGAAAATCGTAAAATTTTTATATATCAAACAAAAACAAGATCTCTTGTTTGAACCATTGAGTGGAGCGGACGTTTTCTTATTTCGCTCCGTAAGAATTTTTCAATTATTTTCCATTATTTTGGAAAAAAAAAATTTAAGTCACTCAAGAATAGCTACGATAGTGTTATCCACTAGACGGTTGACGATATGCTTCTGTTTCCAGTGGAGCGGCAGAGCATGTTGTCTGCTAGTGAAACCTCGACTGGTGGAGCGGCTGCTCCAGGCTCCACTAGCCGACAGTCGGCTGATCAGCAGGGGCTTTTGATGAAGACACCTGGTTCGAGTCTTAAGAACAAAGGCCGAACATATTCTTTCTTCGCATGTCTCTGATTTGCCTAGGCCATCGGCCTTTCCCGGCATACAAACACACTCTTTAAGAGGTTGGAATAATAGAAGATGCATCGCTCTCAGGTTTATTAAAATGCTTGGTGCGAATGATCCTAAGATTCTCACTAATAGGGAGAGAGACTCCCTAAATTGGGCTCGGGAATTAGCTCCACAGGCTAACCCAAAGACTACACATCTACAATAGATTGGGAAACTGCACCGTAGTCAACCAAAAGGCTGCGGTCACCTGGAGGGCATCCCATACCTAAAAGAACTAGGGCGAACAACAGTAAGATGGGTCCAAGAAACTTTGCCAGTGTTGCTAGGGACAGTTTGGTGATGGCAGTTGTCGACAAGGGAGAAGACCAGGGCTGCATACCTAGGAATAATTGGAGTGGGATAGTCAATGGACTGTCATCAGTATACTTCGAGGTTCTTTCGGAATTTGCTGGGTCCCTTCCAGTTTGTGACGATGCAGGCTGGTATCGGGGCCGATACAGACTAATAGCCTTCGAGGATCACCGCTCAATTGAAATGTTGAAATGTATCGTTGTGCACTAGAAAAGATTGGTAAGATCTGGCCAGGTACAGCACTAGATTTAGTCATTACCTCCCAACGGGGCATGCTTGGATACCATGGATTCCCTCAGATCCTGAAGCGATACTTGGAAGACTAAGGAAATGTAATCCCAATCTTTCAACAACCGACTGGAAGATTGGTAGATTGGATGAGGCTGATGGTGACCGGAGACATGCAGTATTCGTACTAAATTCCGGCTGTCTCGCAGACCTCAACCAGTCTAAAGGAGTTGCATTCTACGGATTCAGCAAAATGAAACTCAATGTCCACAAAAGCGGTGGGGTTGCGGAATCAGGAGGCGATTCAGCAGTTGTTGCTGAAGACTTGCCTAAAGAACTATTGACCACATCTCTAAAGTCTGGCGGATTGCAGGAGACTGAAAATCCCCCTGCAACGCTCAAGACTGGAGGGGAAGGTATCGCACGGGACCCGACAAGCCCTGTGTTGGTGGGTCATCCGGTTGGAGTGGGCTCAAAGTTTGCTGCAGCGGGAATGGACGGAACTCAAAAAGTACTTCGACAGCAGGAGCTAGTGAAGTATCTGAGTAGGAATCGCCCGCACCGCAAGTGTTCAGTGTCCTGAAGAAAGGTGGTTCCACTGCTTTCTAACCTGCCCCTGGATGCGTACGGAAGCTCAACATAACATCTTGTGAGGATGAACTCCTAGCGGAATCAGAAGACAAGACTAACGCAATAGTGGTGGAAGTTCTGAATCCTGACTATGGTCCAGTTCCTGAAGATAAACCTCGCCCTTGTAAGGCCGCTTATACGGCGCTAAAGGTTCTTCTGATTGCAGGGGGATTTGACGTGGTTCCTATTCAAGAGCCATGGACTTAAAATTCCGGGATTTGAGCTTCTCAAGGGTACGGGTAATGGGAGACACAGAGCCTGTATTCTTGCAAAGTGTACTCTAAATGTTTTTCTTCTTCCGTCGCTAAGCGCTGAAGATTCAGAAGTATCCAGCCTTGAAATAAATAAGTCCTGTAATGAGACCCCGTACCCTTCCACACAACTTTGGCTCTTGAATAGGAACCGTGTCAAATCACCCTGACACCAGGAAAATCTTTAGCGCCGTCTATATATGTCACACGATTCAGAGATGTCGCCTTCAAACCTTAAATTGGTGGTTGAAGCCGCTTCTGCAGGAAAGAAGAGCCTCATTGTAGGAAGTGATGCTAATACACATCACCAGATATGGGGAAGTTTGGATGTCAACGAAAGGGGTGAGCTGCTTATCGAATATATTACAAGTTGCAATCTGGCGATTTGCAATAAAGGGGATAAACCGACCTTTATTACCAGGAACATTATTGTATCGGAAGAAATAAGTGGAAGAATATGAGTATGGGACTCTTCTGATCATCGTTATATTAGTATCAGCCTTGCAGAAAATACTGCAGTAGTGGTCTCTAGGCTAAACCGTAGAAAGGCGGATTGGGATAAATTTCGGCACAAATTCTGCACGTCTATCGCTTCTAGACCAGAAAAGGAAGTGGAAACTACGGAGGATATAGACATAGTGGTCAAGCGGATCTCGAAGGCCCTGACTGTCCGCTTGTGTCAGCATGCCCTAGTGCTAAGCCAAGGGTCAAAAGCGATCGCCATGGTGTACGCCAGAGCTGGTTGGTCTTAAGAAGGGCTGCAGAAAACTCTTCAACAGAGGAAAAGCCACAAGAGCACCACACGATCGGGTCATCTATAAGGCTGAGCTAAGAAAATATAAGGGCGAAAAAGGCTAAGAATAAATCCTGGGTAGAATTTTGTAGCTCCGTGTAGGATACATCTGAGGCCTCTAGGCTAAGGAGGATTCTGTCCTCCAGACCTATTACGGTGGGGTATATTCAGAAGTCAGAGAATGTATGGACAATGTCTAGTGAGGAAACACAAGAACTACTCATTGATACACATTTCCCGGGAAATTATCCAAGGGACAACGTGGCAACAGAAGAGATTGTCACTGGTATGCATTCTTCGGAGGCTATTAGGGAAATTGTGTCTGAGCCGAAAATCCTTTGGCCGATAAGAAGTTTCGACTCCTTGAAGTCGCCAGACCCTGATGATGTATCACCGGCTGAATTTCAAGCTGTGTCTGATAGACTGGTTCCTTGGCTAAGGGAGATATACCCTATTTGTATCATTATGTCATATATTCCTGTGGTATAGAGGGACACGAAATTAATTTTCATTCAGAAAGCAGGAAAACCTTACCAAACGAAGGCGAACGATTTTCGTCCCTTTAGTCTGTCATCCTTTATGCTGAAGACTCTTGAAAGGTTGATAGAATCATATCTTAGGACAAAGATCCCTGGAGATCGCCTGTCGTGGCAGCAGCATGCATATAGTAAGGGCAAATCGACTGAAACTGAAGACTAGCTGAACCGGGCCCGTTCCGCTGCGCCTTCTTTTACTTTATATAAAGGGTGATTTTTTTGAGGTTAGGATTTTCATGCATTAGTATTTGACAGATCACGTGGGATTTCAGACATGGTGTCAAAGAGAAAGATGCTCAGTATGCTTTGACATTTCATCATGAATAGACTTACTAACGAGCAACGCTTGCAAATCATTGAATTTTATTACCAAAATCAGTGTTCGGTTCGAAATGTGTTCATTCACCGTAACGTTGCGTCCAACAGCATCTTTGAAAAAATACGGTCCAATGATTCCACCAGCGTACAAACCACACCAAACAGAGCATTTTTCGGGATGCATGGGCAGTTCTTGAACGGCTTCTGGTTGCTCTTCACTCCAAATGCGGCAATTTTGCTTATTTACGTAGCCATTCAACCAGAAATGAGCCTCATGCTGGCTGCATTTGTGAGGTATCCTGCCTTGTTAAGCTTCTCAACCAAGTGGTGTCGCTATGCGGTACGCCGTTTGGACTGGATGTTCATGGGAAATATAGTTGTGAATCCCATATAATCCTTATTGGTCTCCGAATTCGCTCGGAGGGCTTAGGTAAATATGCCGGATTTTAGGGTGTTTTGGGTATTGGGGTGGTCCCCCAAACATTCCGCCCTGAAAATTTATCAGCATCGTGCTCTTCTCTCAAATATCATTTATTTGAACCCCATATTGCCATTGGCCTCAAAATTGGATATCAAATTCGTTTTATTGGGTTGCCCAAAAAGTAATTGCGGATTTTTTTAAAGAAAGTAAATGCATTTTTAATAAAACTTAGAATGAACTTTAATCAAATATACTTTTTTTACCCTTTTTTTCTATAGCAAGCTAAAAGTAACAGCTAATAACTGACAGAAGAAAGAATGCAATTACAGAGTCACAAGCTGTGAAAAATTTTGTCAACGCCGACTATATGAAAAATCCGCAATTACTTTTTGGGCAACCCAATATAATCTCCTTTCATTTAAACCCCTAATTGCAAAGTCAGCAAATATCTCCGGTTTGGGGTATGGCCCCTAAAAACTATCAATATCGAGATCCACTCCCTTGTCATGGTTAGCAAATACGTCCTATTTGGGGGTTGTTATGTGGTGGGTCGCCCCCTAGGCAGTTGGTCCCGAATGTTGATATCAGATTCGTGATCTACTCCCAAATACCTTTAATTTGGGCCCCATATTTCTATAGTGGGCATGCCCAGTTTGGGGGGTGTTTTGGAGGATAGGGCGGCCGTTCAATGACTTGGCCCTGGAAATATATATCAGATTCGTATTCAACTCTAAAATACCTCTTATTATAGCCCCATATTGAAATGGTCAGCATATACGTCCTACATTGATGGTATTATGGGGGTGGGGTCATCCCATAGACACTTTTTCCCGAATTTTGGTATTAAATTCGTGCTGTACCCCCAGAGACCTTTTATTTGAGGCCCATATTACTGTGGTCATAAATTTTTCTTCTTTGGGTGTGTTTTTGGGAGGAGCGGCCCCCCCAAATATTTGGACCCTCATTTTGATATCAGATTCGTATACTACATTCAAATACCTTTTATTTAAGCCCCATATTCCCATGGTCATAAAATAAGTCCAGTTTGGGGATGTTTTGAGGAGGGGGTGGACCTCCAGAGACTTAGTAACACATTTGGATATCAGATTCGTATTCTACTTGCAAATACCTTTCATTTGAGTCCCATATTGCCATGGTCGGTAAATATGTCATTTTTATGCCTGATATGTGTGTAGGGTAGTTGCTAGTCTCGCAAGCTCGTTCGCTTTGCAGTTCCCTGGGATATCTCTGTGGCCCGGCACCCTGAACAAGAGAATTTTGAACTGTTCAGCCATCTCATTGAGAGATCTGCGTCAGTCGAAGACGGTTTTTGTGTTCAGAAATACGTTCTCCAGGGATTTAATGGCTGCCTGGATGTCTGAGAAGATATTTATGCCAATCGTCGTAATGACATAAGATAGCCTTTGTATCTTTTATTGGACTAAGCGGATGGACCATTTGAGGCGCAGTCGCGGTCACTATTTGAAATAATCTTCAAACATTAAATTATATGGACCATACTATCAAACAAAGATTTCATGCATTTCTTTTCCTATAGCTCTTAAAAAATCACCTTTTATAAGCTCTTCAAAGCTCAAATATTAACAGGTGTCAGCGTTATTAGTAGGGTTATAACCACCAACCAGGGACTTGCATTTAATATTTTCGCCATGTTACAAATTCAGGCACCCATGTCAACTATAGACGACAAATGTGGGATATCGATTGTCATAGCCTTAATGGCAAACATCTATTGTTATTTGTTTAACGATTGTTACAAATATTCTTTGGATTGAAACACCAACTACTCCATGACTCCGAAAATGAGCTAAAGTCTTCAGGATACCCTCTCCAGAACATTGAATAAAGCACAGATTGGTGTTGGTTGACATTAATGTACTGCATTACCTTAGCGTAAAGCTGGAAAATTTTAAAATTTTAATTAAATTTTTCTACATCACATTATGGCCAAGAAAAAAACCAGGATGAGAGTGGTCTTCTTTTAGGAGGGGTATTTACAAACACTCACATGGGAATCAAGTGGTCGTTTATATGCCTTTACACTGTCTATAAATTTGATATCAAAATGGGGAAATGTGTAACAATGTAGCAGAGTAGCTCTGTATAGTAGGCCTACAAACACACCCACATGTACTCATTCACACATACTCACCCACACACAAACACTCACACACCTCATGAGCACAAATATACATTTGCTTGTAAACTAAAACTCACACTCGTCGAAAGGGTTTTCGAAGGATTCAAATGGAAGGCAAATATAAAGGATATGTTGTTTACGAACAACAGGATTTGCCACATTTTCCGTTGTTTTGTTTGCAATTATGGTTTGTTGTTGTACCAACGTTGTTGTAGAATACATTTTTTTTTTGGTTTTTGTTGTAGATATTTATGTTGAGAGAATTTTGGCGCCCTAATAAAATCATTGACACCTTTTGCCTGAAGCGGAAAACAAAAGAAGCCAGTAGATAATGGCTAGTAACGAGCAAGGCCAACTTTGTGATATCCTACAGCGTATATAGGTTAGATACACCATGGGACAGATAAAGTTCTGATGAAAATTTGCACACATACTAGAACGTCAATAAAAGCATTTCGTGCCAAATTTGGTACAAATCGAACCAAAATTGTGCCTTCTACAGCGTTGAAAGACCATATCGGATGAGAGATATATATGGGAGCTATATATAAATCTGATCGAATTCTGATGAAATTTTGCACACATATTGGGACGTCACAAAAAGCACTTCGTGCCAAATTTGGTAAAGATTGGACCAAAATTGCGCCTTCTACACCCTTAATAGGTCAAATCCGATGAAAGTTGTATATGGGAGCTATAAATAAATCTGATCCAATTCTCATGAAATTTTGCACATATATTGGGACGTCACAAAAAGCACTTCGTGCCAAAGTTGGTAAAGATTGGACCAAAATTGCGCCTTCTACAGCCTTAATAGGTCAAATCGGATGAAAGTTATGTATGGGAGCTATATCTTAATCTGAACCGATTTAGATGAAATTTTGCACACATATTGGGACGTCACAAAAAGCACTTTGTGCCAAATTTGGTAAAGATTTGACCAAAATTGCGCCTTTTACAGCCTTAATAGGTCAAATCGGATGAAAGTTATATATAACTTGATCTGAACCGATTATGATGAAATTTTGCACACATATTGGGACGTCACAAAAAGCATTTCGTGCCAAATTTGGTAAAGATTGGACCAAAATTGCGCCTTCTACAGCCTTAATAGGTCAAATCGGATGAAGGTTTTATATGGGAGCTATAACTTGATCTGAACCGATTTAGATAAAATTTTGCACACATATTGGGACGTCACAAAAAGCACTTCGTGCCAATTTTGGTAAAGATTGGACCAAAGTTGCGCATTCTACAGCCTTAATAGGTCAAATCGGATGAAAGTTATATATGGGAGCTATATCTTAATCTGAACCGATTTAGATGAAATTTTGCACACATATTGGGACGTCACAAAAAGCACTTCATGCCTAATTTGGTAAAGATTGGACCAAAATTGCGCCTTCTACTGCCTTAATAGGTCAAATCGGATGAAAGTTATATATGGGAGCTATAAATTAAACTGAACCGATTTAGATGAAATTTTGCACACATATTGGGACGTCACACCAAACATCTCATTCTAAATTTGGTAAAGATCGGACCAAAATTGTTGCTCCTACAGCTTTAAAAAAGCATATCGGATGAAAGATATATACGGGAGCTGTATCGAAATCTGGATCGATTTCAATGAAATTTTGCACACATTTTTTAAGGATTGGACCAAAATTGTGGCTCCTACAGCTTTTAAAGGGCACATCGGATGAAAGATATATATGGGAGCTATATCTAAATCACCGTAGCGCAGAGGTTAGCATGTCCGCCTATGACGCTGAACGCCTGGGTTCGAATCCTGGCGAGACCATCAGAAAAAATTTTCAGCGGTGATTTTCCCCTCATAATGCTGGTAACATTTGTGAGGTACTACGCCATGTAAAACTTCTCTCCAAAGAGGTGTCGCACTGCGGCACGCCGTTCGGACTCGGCTTTAAAAAGATGGCCCCTTATCATTGAGCTTAAACTTGAATCGGACTGCACTCATTGAAATGTGAGAAGTTGGCCCCTGTTCCTTAGTGGAATGTTCATGATCAAAATTGGCATATCTAAATCTGTACCGATTTTTTTTTTCAAAATCAATAGCGTTCGTCCTTGGACCAAACAAGAGACTTGCCCAAAATTGTTTGTGAAAATTGGGCAACAAATGCGACCTGTACCTTGATTACAAGAATACATGGACAGACAGACAGACGGACGGACGGACATAGCTAAATCGAATGAGGCAGTGATTCTAAGTCGATCCGTATACTTATCAATGGCTCTTCTCCTTCTTAGCGTTGCCAACAAATGTACAAATCTATAATTCCCTGTACCGCAGTGGTGATGTAGGGTATAAAAAGTGGATCTTCGGCCAACTTTCGAAGAGCCCATTCACCAAAAATTCTGCGTTTCGGCAGGTCGTTCGGCTTAAGTTCTTGCAACAGCTATATTTTGAAAGGCTAAATCCTTCCGCAAAATTTTCCACGTTGTTGAGTAAGAGAGACGCTATTGTTGCGAACGGCGACGAATCGATAATTGATGGTCATCATTAAAACAGTCCAATACAGCTGCGATATTTTATACAGTTCGCACTCCAAGGAAGCATGTTGGTCGCTTAATGTCCAACAATGATAATTTGGTGCGAAATTTAGTCACAATAGACCGTCACAAAAGTTGACAAGGGTTCAATGTACATACTGTCCGGCCCGGTTTTACTTTTTGTCCTTTTGGAGGGAAACCCATGATACGACCAGAGAGAAACCAATGGTACGACTAAGAGTGTCCAGATGCTACTGAAGCCAAGAATGCGGCATATAGAGCAACCCTGCAATCAGTAGCAACGCGCCAAATGAAGGAGAGGTATCGGGAGAAAAGGAGAGAGAAGAAACGTCTATTCCGCAGAAAGAAAAAGGAAATGGAAAAATGTGAGTGTGAGCGAATTAACATGTACAGGAGTCAGAATGAAGTCTGGAAATTCTACCAAAGAATTAAACATCAAACCGATGAACCGATGGCTTTGGTGCGGGCACATCCAGCTGCAGAGATAAAAAAGGAAATCTGGTAACTGACACAGATAACATGCTGTGGATATGGAAAGAACATTTTACCCAACTGCTGGTGTTCGACGTTGGCGGCGAAGAGGATACCGCAGAACCAATTCCTGATGATGGTATAGACTGTTTACCTCCTAGTCACAATAAGGTCCAGGTAGCAGTGACCCAACTAAAGAACAACAAGGCACCAGGAGCCGACGGGTTACCCGCTGAACTATTTAACATATAACATGCTGAGGATATGGAAAAAACATTGTACCCAACTGCTAGTGTTCGACGTTGGCGGCGAAGAGTATACCGCAGAACTAATCCCTAATGATGGTATAGAATGTTTACCTCCTAGTCAGAATGAGGTCCAGGTAGCCGTGACCCCACTAAAGAAAAACAAGGCAGCAGGAGCCGACGGGTTACCCTCTGAACTATTTAAGACCGGAGGCGACACGCTGATAAGGCATACCCATCGGCTGGCTAGAAGAACGCATTGAAAGAAAGAAAGGAGACAAGACGGAATTTGCCAACTACAGAGGAACAAGTCTCCTCCCCATCGAATACAAGATACTCACGAGCGTACTGTGCGAATGATTAAAACCAAAAGTCAGTTAGATAATTGGGCCCTATCAATGCGGCTTTAGACCTGGGAAATTCACCCTAGGCCAGATATTCACACTGTGCCAAATCCTGGAAAAGACCCTAGAAGGACAAATCAACACCTACCATCTCTTTGTTGACTACAAAGCCGCTTTCGATACCCTTTACGTTCAAAGATATTTCAAGCCATGTCTGAGTCTGGTATACCTGCAAAATTAATAAGACTCTGCAGGATGACACTTGCTGATACGCGTTCCTCAGTAAGAATAGGAATGAATCTCTCGGGACCATTCAATACAAAACGAGGTTTCAGACAAGGAGACAGAATATCGTGTGATCTCTTTAATATCCTGCTGGAGAAGATTATACGAGGTGCAGATGTGAATAGATATGTCACTCATCACAAGAGAACACATGCTGCTCGCCTATGCCGGCGACATCGATATCATAGGTCGGTCACCGGAAGTATAACTGCAGCCTTTGAAAGAATCAAAAGAGAGTCACCAAAATGGGCCTGGCAATAAATGAAGATAAGACGAAATGGATTGTTTCAACTCCTAAAAAGCCTAGCACTACAGAGCAGATAAAGAAAATGGAGAAAGTTGGGAAGCACAACTTTGAGACAGTCAGTAACTTTATCTACCTCGGCACCGCTGTAACCGAAACGAATGACACCAGGTTTGAGATAAAGCGAAGAATAATACTGGCAAACAGATACTACTGTGGACTAGGTAAACAGTTTAGAAGGTTAGGTTAGGGTTAGGTAAGAGTGGCAGTCCTTTACAGACTCATTTAGACAATTTAAAATCCATTGTGATAACACAGTAGCGACAGACCAAGGCTTCTGGGGGGAATCGAGCCTACCACCCCTGCACTGGTAGTCCAAGCACACTACCAACTCGGCTACCTGGGCGCCCTAGGCTTATATACTCCATTAACGCTAACTGGTCCATATATTTTACGAAGAATATTTCTCTCAAATACTCCAAGCACTGCCTCATCTGCTTTCGCAAGTACCGATGCTTCAGAACCATATAACAACACGGCTAGTATCAGTGTCTTGTATAGTGTAGTCTTTGTCTGTCGAGAGGTGGCCTGTTTTCTAAACTGCCTAGGGCGCCCCGGTAGACGACGTATGAACCACAAGCTGTATGAGCTGTATGACGACGATAGCATAGTTACACGCATCAAAATACAACGGCTGCGTTGGCTAGGTCATGTTCTCAGAATGTATGAATAAGCTCCAGCAAAAAAGTCTTTTGAAGGCAAACACGGTGGTACACGCAAACTGGGAAGACCAAAAGCGCGATGGAAAGATCAAGTTGTGGGAGACACCTCGAAACTTGGTGTCAGAGATTCTGGAATGAGCTCATAAGATCGAGGCGCTTGGAACGCTATTCTAAGTTCGGCTAGTGCAACAAATATTCTGTCATAGCCAATTAAAGAAAGATCAGCAGAAGCATTGCAAGAGCTACAAATGCATCCAGAAAAAGTCACAGTTCGGTGCGGTTTATGGGCTGGTGGCATCATTGGACCGTACTTCTTCAAAGATGATGCGAATCGTAACGAAACTATGAATGCTGAGCGCTACCGTGAGATGATATCCAACTTGTTTTTGCCCAAGACTGGCATGACATGTGGTTTCAACAAGACGGTGCTACATGCCACACAGCACACGTAACAAAGGACTTACTGAGAGGCGAGTTCGGTGATCATTTTGTTTCACGTTCGGGACCGTTCCATTGGCCACCTAAATTGTGCGATTTGACGCGTTTGGACTATTTTTTGTTTGGATAGGTTAAAGCTTATGTCTTGTACAGACAAGCCGGCTTCATTGGAAAACAACATTGAAGCACTTATTCGTGAGGTAGCAGCCGAAATGTTGGAAAGAGTATGCCAAAATTGGACTAAGCGGACAGACCATTTAAGACGAAGTCACGATCAAAATTTGCATGAAATAATTTTCACACATTAAATTGTATGGAACGTACTATCGATTCAATGAAGACTTCATGAATTTTTTTTTTTTAACTTTTCTATAGCTCTTAGAAAATCACCCTTTTTCCGCATGGGCTTTTTTTGCGTAGATCAATATTGTCGTGATCGCTTTATAAGTTTGGTTGGGTTTTTTTTTTTTTTGTGGGCGGCTTTCACTTTTATACCCAACACCGAAGGATGGGGGTATATTCATTTTGTCATTCCGTTGCAACACATCGAAACATCCATTTCACACCCTATAAAGTATATATATTCTTGATCAGAGTAAAAATCTAAGACGATTTAGCCATGTCCGTCCGGCTGTCTGTTGAAAACACGCTATGCAAATGCAAATTTTGCCTATGACTATTCCACTAACGAACAGGGGCAAACTTTTCACATATGAATGAGTGCAGTCCGATTCAAGTTTTAAACTCAATGATATGGGGCCTCCTTTTTATAGCCAAGTCCGAACGGCGTGCCGCAGTGCAACACCTCTTTGAAGAGAAGTTTTACTTGGCATAGTACCTCAAAAATGTTGCCAGCATTAGGAGGGGAAAACCACCGCTGAAAATTTTTATTGATGGTTTCGCCAGGATTTGAACCCAGGCGTTCAGCGTCATACGCGGACATGCTAACCTCTGCGCCACGATGGCCTCCTTTCACGCTATAGGCCTGAAATCAGATATATTGAGCTGAAACTTTGCACAGATTCTTTTTTTGTCCATAAGCAGCTTAAGTTCGAAGATGGGCTATATCGGACTGTATCTTGATATAGACCCCATATAGACCGATCCGCCAAATTAGGATCTTAGGCCCATAAAGCCACATTTATTATCCGATTTTGGTGAAATTTGGGAAAGGGAGTTGTGTAAGGCCCTTCGACAGCCCTCTTCAATTTGGCCCAGATCTGTCCAGATTTGGATATAGCTGCCATATAAACAGATCTCTCGATTTTAGGTTTTGGGTCCATAAAAGACGCATTTATTGTCCGATGTCGCCGAAATATGAGACAGTCAGTTGTGTTAGGCCTCTCGACATCTTTCTGCAATATGGCAAAGATCGGTCTAGATTTGGATATAGCTGCCATATAGACCGATCTCTCGATTTAAGGTTTTGTGTCCATAGAAGACGCATTTATTGTTCGATGTGGCCGAAATTTGGGACAGTGAGTTGTGTAAGGCCTCTCGACATTTTTCTGCAATATGGCAAAGATCGGTCTAGATTTTGATATAGCCCATAAAAGGCCCATTTATTGTCCTATTTCGTCGAAATTTGGGTTAGGCCCTTCGACAGCCCACTTCAATTTGGCCCAAATCGGTTCAGATTTGAATATAGCTGCGATATAGACCGATCTTTCGATTTAAAGTCTTGGCCCTATAAGAGCACATTTATAATCCGGTTTCGCTGAAATTTGAAACAGTTACTTATGTTAGGCATTTCGACACCCGTGTCGTCTATGGTTCAGATCGATCTATATTTGGATAATATTGGGTTGCCTAAAAAGTAATTGCGGATTTTTCATATAGTCGGCAATGACAAATTTTTTCACAGCTTGTGACTCTGTAATTGCATTCTTTCTTCTGTCAGTTATCAGCTGTTACTTTTAGCTTGCTTTAGAAAAAAAGTGTAAAAAGTATATTTGATTAATGTTCATTCTAAGTTTTATTATGCATTTTATAAATGCATTTACTTTCTTTTAAAAAATCCGCAATTACTTTTTGGGCAAAATTGAACATAGACCTCTCAATAGCCATGTCGAATTTGGTCCAAATCGGACCATGTTTCGATAAACCTGCTATGGGGGCATAAATTATAAATTCACCGGATTATGACGAAAGGTGGTTTACTTATATACCCCAGGTAGTGGGTATCCAAAGTTCGGCCCGGCCGAACTTAACGCCGTTTTTACTTGTTTTTCTTTCAAAACCTTTCGTTTGAGATTTTGGGGGATGTCCCATTTCGCCTTGATTAGTTCCAGTTGGGGGCAGAAAGGAATTGGGGGATGCTCCAACAACCACATGCTTTTTCATTTGAGTAACGTCTAAAGAATTAACAAAAGTAGCTGAAGTCGTTTTCGTATCACACATTTTAGAAGGAGCGCAGATAATCAAGGCACCTGGAAGGGTTATCTTATTTTGGCCGTGAAGACAAATTTTCTGTCATAGCCAATTAAAGGAAGTAAGGTAAAAGAAACGAGTTTGGACCACCGGCCACGGTAATGCTTTTTCACGAAGCTTTACTCAATGAACTCTTCTCAAGAATCTTTTAACCAGATTTGGCTGAAATCTTGCACATAGTATTTCGTTATGACATCCTTGACATGTGTGTTAAAAGTCGGTGTATAACCTCACATATGTTAAAAGTCGGTGTATAACCTCACATAACACCCACCTAATCTACCTGGAAGGAAATTATTCACAAAATTTGACAACGGTATAATGGTCACACTGTCCGGCCCAGTTTTACTTTTTGATCTCTTAGAGGGTACCAAGTTTATCCGAGTTGGCTGGAATATTGTCGGTGGCCTTTTGATATGACTTTCGATGACTGTGCCAGGTATTGTTCAAATTGATCGATATTCTGATAAAACTGCCATATAAGCCGATCTCCGCTATAAGACTTTTCGAGCCTCTAGGGGGCGCAATTATTTCCCGATTTGGTTGAAATTTGGCGCGTGGCGTTTTCCCACGACTTTCAACAACTGTGTTTAATATCTTCCAAATCGGTCCATAAACTGATATATCACCCATAATGCATAATGATCCCGTGGTGAAAATAGGGTACTACATTTTTTGATATCTGAAGGGGGCGGACCCTCTCCCTTATCCTAATTTTCAGAAACGCCAGATCTCGGAGATGGATGGTGCGATTTAAGCGAAATTTTGTGTGCTCTCATATAGTACCCTAAAAATAAAAATTTGGTATCCAAATTTCGGATGGGGTATCTAGGGGGGCTGCCCCACCCTAAAACCTATCAAACATATATTTACACCAATCACGACAAAATGGGACTCAAATGAAAGGTATTTAGGATAAGAAAACGTATCTGATATCCAATTGTCGGACCAAGTGCTAGGGGGACTACCCAAAGCCCCAAAATACCCATTAATCGGATATATTTACCGACCATGGCAAGAAAGGTAGAATCCGAATCTGATATCCAAATGTGGGACCACGTTTCTCGGGGTCCACCCCTTCCCCAAAACACCCCCCAAACAGGACTTATTTACTGGCCATGGGAATATGGGGCTTAAATAAAAGGTATTTGAGTGTAGAATTAGAATCTGATAGCCAGATATGGGACCAAGTGTTTGGGGGGCCGCCACTCCTCAAAAACCTCCCCCAAAGGGGACACATTACGACCATAGCCACATGGGGCTCAAATGAAAGGTCTTTGGGAGTAAAGCACAAATCTGATATCAATATTCGCGAAAAGTGCATATGGGGCCACCCCACCCCCACAACTCCACCCAACCCCCAAAACAACCCTAAATCGGACATATTTATCGATCATGGCAATATGGGACTCAAATGAAAGGTATTTGCGAGTAGAATGCGAATCTGATATCCAAATGTGGGAGCACGTTTCTGGGGGGTTGACCCCTTCCCCAAAACACCCCCCAAACAGGGCTTATTTACTGACCATGGGAATATGGGGCTTAAAAAAGGTATTTGAGTGTAGAATTAGAATCTGATATCGAAATATGGGACAAAGTGTTTGGGGGCCGCCTCTCCCCAAAAACATCCCCCAAAGGGGACAAATTTATGACCATACCCATATGGGGTTCAAATGAAAGGTCTTTGGGAGTAAAGCACGAATCTGATATCAATATTTGGGAAAGTGTCTATGGGGCCACCCCACCCCCACAACACCACCCAAATAGTAAGTATTTGGTGACTTTTGCAATATGAGGCTCAAATAAGAGGGTTTTTAGAGTGGAACACGAATCCGATATATATTTTCAAGGCCAACTCACTGAGTGGCCGCCCATCAACCAAAACATCCCCCAAGCCACTCACGTTTGCCGACTATGGACATATGGGGTTCAAATTAAAGGTATGTGGGAGTAGACCACGTATCTGATATCAACATTAGGGGCCAACTGTCTAGCGGACGTCCCAGCACCATAACAACCCCCAAATAGGACGTATTTTCTCACCAAGACAATTTGGGTCCTAAAGAGAGTGGAGCTAAATATTCATAGTTTTTAGGGCCAATACACCAAACCGGAAATATTTGCTGACTTTTGCAATAAGGAGTTTAAATGAGATTAGAAAACGAATTTGATATCCAATTTTGAGGGCAATGGCAATATGGGTTTCAAATAAATGATATATAGATATATGAGAATAGAGCTCGTTGCTGATATATATTTTGGGCGACCACCCCAATCCCCAAAACACCCCTAAATCGGGCATATTTACCGACCATGTCAATGTGGAGCTTAAGTGAAAGGTATTGGGGGGTAGAGCAAGACACAGAACACACCCAAAGGGAAAAAATTTTTCGACCATGCCAATATGTGGCTCAAATGAAAAGTATTTGAAATTCGAAAACGAATTTGATAACCTATTTTGCGGCCATGTGTTTGGGGGACGCCTCATCCTGTAAACTCCTCTTAAGCCAATGACAATATGGGGTTTAAATAAATGGTATTTGAGAGAAGAGCACGATGCTGATATTTTTTCAGGGCCAAGTATCTGGGAGACCACCTCTCCCCCGAAAACACCACTATATCAGGCATCATGAGAATATCGGGCTGAAATGAAGTATTTTAAGAATGGAGTACACCTTACATCCAAACTTAAATTCGTAGACCAATAAAGATCATAAGGGATTCAGAAAAAGGCACTTATATTGTTAAACTGTTAGTCAAGTCAGCATGGTATTTCACTAAAAGATCTTTAATTGTCGAAAATAAACATTCCAATGAGACTTTTGTTCCATATAAATTGAGAGAAGGCGCAGCGGAGCGTGCCCGGGTCAGCTAGTCAACCATAAAATCGGATGTAGTCCGGCCGAAAAGACTTTCACTTTCCTTTAAAAATTTAGTGATTGAGCGCTAACCAATAGAATTCAATCATCCAGGACATTTAGGCTGGTGGAAGCAAAAAAGTTGAATCCGAAACTGTACCTGTTTTCTTGAAAAATTTGATTTTAAATTGAAACTAAAATCTTTTCCATACCATTGAGGGTTCTACTTTCACTTCGCATAGGCATTACAAAAAAAAAAGTTACTCAACCCCCTATGTGGCCATGGTGTAGGGTATAGAAAGAGAATGGCCTAGGCAAAAGGCTAGACACACTAACATTTATATAAATACCCAAGACCATAACGTCCTTCGAGCTTCCCCCAACCAAGCCAACATAAATGTGTTATTTAGCCCTCAAGTAGGGAGGGGAAAGGGGAAAGAGTGAGTATAAGCGAAAGTCGGCTCGATTTTGTTGAATATTCTACGTTCAGGAGTTAAAATAAAAATAATGTTGTTGTTAACGTTGTTGGTTTTTGCCTTCCCAGATAATAGATTTTCTGTGTTTCCGTTTGCGTACATGTCTACACATATACATATGTATGAATGTGTGAGACACAACCATATTAGAGTTGGTGTGTGTGTGTGCGTGTGTCAGTTTAGGATGTTTTATTTGGCTTGTTTTTATGATTGTTTACTCACTTGTTTTTTAGCTAGACAAACATTTCATTTGATTTCCGTTGTTTTTGTTGTTCGGCTGTGTGGTTGTTTTTGTCCACATCATCATCGCCATGCACACCTCCTTTTGCCATGGGTCTTGACTCCTCCATTTGCCATTTTGCCATTTTTGCTTTCTGCAGGCAAATGTTCCTGGGCATAACCCCGAGGGGGTCAGAAGCGTAAAGTTGTAGAATTTCAAGGCTAAATATGCGTGTTTTTCATTTCTCTTTGTGTGGTTATTTCGTTGTTTGTAGGTAGTTGAGTGTAAGGTTTTTAGCCATCGGTTTTCTTTTGTCTTTGCTTTAGCATCTTTTTTTTGTTTGGCTAATTTCTCTCTCTCTCTCTCCCACTCTCTCAGTTCTTAATGATTTTTGTTGCTCTTTAGATTTTCTCTACCACTGTCTCTCTCTCTCTCTCCATCTTTCATTCTCCTCTCTCTCTCTCTCTTTGTGGTTGGCTCACATTTAGATATTTCCTTTCTGCCATTTTGAATAGCTCTAACACAATTTCCTTGAGTATTACATTGCCTGGCATGTGTGTTTAGTTGTGTGTGTGTGCGTGAGTGTGTAACAGGATTTAGTTTTAGTTCGCAGACACCCTCTAACCGCAACTTATTGCTTCTCCTTCAGGTCATGTTTGTGCCCTCGTCTTATTCTCAGACATTTCTGACAGGCATTTCAAAAAGTAAAGCCTTTTCTCGCCGCCTGTCAATTGCCATGCGAGAGGACCTATAAGAGTTTCATTAAAAGGGATTTGTCTTGGACACAATGCTGAAGGAAATTATTGGCTTTAAAACTTTTAAAGTCATAGAAAGAACGAAATATGAGTGTGTTATAAACTTGATTCACTGAGTGCCGCATATCCATTAGGCAGTTGATAATCTGATTCTGTTTCCAGTGGAGCGGCAGATTTAGAGCCCGGGAGTAGGCTTAGAATGGATTCCAAAGACACAACAGTTACGGTGTTGGAATCAGGCCGTACCATGTTCTCTGCTACTGAAACCTCGACTGGTGGAGCGGCTGCTCCAGGCTCCACTAGCCGACAGAGCAGCAGATTTAGAGCCCGGGATTAGGCTTAGAATGGACTCCAAAGACACAACAGCTCAGTGGTGGCATCAGGCCGTACCATGTTCTCTGCTACTGAAACCTCGACTGGTGGAGCGGCTGCTCCAGGCTCCACTAGCCGACAGACCACTGGTCTGCAGGGGCTTTTGACGAAGACACCTGGTTCGAGTCTTAAGAACAAGGCCAAACCTATTCCATTGGGCTCTTGGATTCGTAGCACAAGCTACCCCCAAGACTACACATCTAGATTCGGAAGCTGCTCTGCAGTCAGCCAGAAGGCTGTGGTCACCTGGATGGCATCCCATGCCTAAAAGAACTAGGGTGAACAATAGTAAAATGGGTCCAAGAATCTTTGCTTATGTCGTTAGGGACAGTTTGGTGATGGCAGTTGTCGACAAGGTAGAAGAACAGGGCTGGATACCTAGGAATAATTGGAGTGGAATAGTCAATGAACTGTCATCAGTATACTCCGATGTTCTTGCGCAATTTACTGGGTCTCCTCCAGTTTTTGACAATGCAGGCTGGTATCGTCGCCGATACAGGCAAATTGCCTTCGGGGATCAACGCTCAATTGAAATGTTAGGCGCAGCTTTAGATTAAGTTAAGAAGGAAGATATTCCTTTTCGACCAATGGTGCATGCTTAGATACCAAGGATTCCCTCAGATCTTGAATCTATATTTGGAAGACTAAGGGCATGTGATCCCAATCCTGAGGAACTATCGACCACATCGCTAAAGTCTGGCGGATTGCAAACGACTAAAAATCCCTCTGCCGATACAGGAGAGGAAGGCATCGAAACGTGACCGACAAGCCCTTTGTGGGTGGGTCATCCGGCTAGGTTGGGCTCAAGGTGTTCCCCAGCGGGGAAGGACGGAACTCAAAAAGTATTTTGACAGCAGAAGTAAGTGAAGCATCTTATGAGGAATCGTCCGCACTGCAAGTGTCCAGAGTTTTAAGGAAGACTGGTTCTTTTATTTTCTCAGCTGCCCCTGGATGCGCACGGAAGCTCATTATGACAAGATCGAACGAATCTTGTGAGGATGAACTCCTGGCGGAATCAGAAGACGAGGCTAAAGCAACAGTGGTGGAAGTTCTGAATCCTAACTATGGTCCGGTTTCTATAGATAAATCTCCACGATTATAAGACTGGTTCGGCGGCACTAAAGGTCCTCCTGATGACAGGTGGATTTGACGTGGTTTTTATCCAGGAACCATGGTGGTGTGGAGGAATGGTTCGTGGACTAAGAATTCCGGATTTAATCTTCTCAAGGCCACGGGGAATGGGAGACACAGAGCCTGTATTCAAAGAGAAGTCTAAATGTTGTTCTTCTTCCGTCGCTAAGCACTGATGATTTAGTGTTAGCCAGCCTTGTAATAGATATGTCTCATTACTGGCTGGCTTCCCTATGCATGGCACACGATTCAGAGATGCCGCCCTCAAACCTTATGTTGCTGATTGAGGCTGCTACTTCACGGAAGATGATCCTCATAGTAGGAAGTGATGCTAATGCACATCACCAGATATGGGGTAGTTTGGATGTCAACGAAAGGGGTGGGCAGCTTATTGAATATATTATACGTAGCAATCTGTCGATTTGTAATAAAGGGGATAAACCGACCTCACCAGGAACAGGCAGGAGGTACTAGATATTACTTTTGTATCGGAAGATTTAAGTGCAGGTATGCGATTGGATGAAGATAGCTTCTCTGATCATGGTTATGTTTGTTTCAGCCTTGGAGAGAATACTGCAGAAGTAGTCCCTCGGCTAAACGGAAAAAAGCGGATTGGAATAAATTTCGGCACAAATTCTGCACGTCTATCTTTTCTGGGCCAGAAGCCTAACCCTAACTAAAGCTAAGTTTTCAGGACTAGGCCCGAAGGACAACGGATGATAGCTGGTCACAAAGAGGGGGCTGTGAGCATTCCAAAACTATGTGGCCTTATCTAGACTTGAAGAGGTCTATCGATTTGCTGTCCCTGGCTAGAACAGACGTCTCAGTCATTATGTCCGTCGGGACAGGTCACTGTCAGATAGGTAAACATGCTGCCAGACTGAAAGTTGCCAGTAACGACTTTTGCGGAAGCTGTGTAGACAACGAAGAAGAAAAGACTATAAAACACCTTCTGTGTGTGTGTTCCGCATTAGCAATCAGAAGGAGTTCCACTTTAGGTTCTCATTTCTTTGAGAACCTGTCTGATTTAGCGGATGTGAACATTTGCAAGTTGTTGGGCTTTTTAAAGCGATCTGGATGGTTCAACGATAGGAACTAGAAGAAATCATCCTTCTTCTGTTCCTGTGGTATCACAGTGGACGAAAACGTTCAAGTGAATCTGATGGCAGACTGCGACTAAAACCTAACCTAACCTTTGTTATGGCTTTCAACGATTGTTCTAAGAATGGTTCAAAACGACTTATAACCTGATATAGCTGTCATATAAACCGATGTCGGATCTTAACTTCTGAACCCTCTAGAGGGCGTAATTCGTTCCGATTAGGCTGAAAGTTTGCATGAAGCGGTCTGATGGCAGACTGCCATTAAAACCTAACCTAACCTTTGTTATGGCTTTCAACGACTGTTCTAAGAATGGTTAAGAATGGCTTATAACTTGATATAGCTCTCATATAAACCGAAGTCAGATCTTAACTTCTGGAGCCCTCTAGAGGGCGTAATTCTTTCCGATTAGGCTGAAATTTTGCATGAATTGATATGAGTCTGATGGCAGACTGCCATTAAAACCTAACCTAAACTTTGTTAAGGCTTTCAACGACTGTTCTAAGAATGGTTCAAAACGACTTATAACCTGATGTATCTGTCATATAAACCGATGTCTGATCTTAACTTCTGAAGCCCTCTATAGGGCGCAATTCGTTCCGATTAGGCTGAAATTTTGCATGAATTGGTATGAGTCTGATGGCAGACCTAAACTTTGTTATGGCTTTCAACGACTGTTCTAAGAATGGTTAAAAATGGCTTATAACCTGATATAGCTGTCATATAAACCGATGTCGGATCTTAACTTCTGATGCCTCTAGAGGGCGCTATTCTTTCCGATAAGGCTGAAATTTTGCATGAAGTGTGCTGCTTTGACTTGCTAAGCCAGCTAAGCCAAGTTTGGTCTAAATCGATTCATTATCTGATGTAGCTCATATCTAAGCCGATCTCTCGATTATACGTCTTGAAGCTCTTGTGAGAGCAATTTTTCCTGATTTGGCCGAAATTTTGAACATGGTCTGATATGGCCTCCAATATCCAAACCAAAATTGATCCAAATCGGTCTATAACCTGATATAGCTCCAATAGCATAACAATTTTTATCTATTATCCTTTGTTTATCTATCAGGAGATACCGGGAAAAGAGCTTGACAAACACGATCCATGGGGGAGGGTACATAAGATTCGGCCCGCCCGAACTTAGCAATCTTTCACTTGTTTATTTACTAAATTATTTCTAGCGAAAACTGCACTCTACTCGATTTTCTTACCCCTTTTTAACTCATGTTGCTGCTTCATTAAACGCTTCACTTGTTACATAATTCTATTTAGATATTCTTCTCAGATTTCATATTGTCTGGATTTTAATAAATGAATGGTTGTGTTTGTTTTGGTTTCGTTTTTTTTTTTTTGTTGTCGTTTGTTTTTGCTTTCTCATGCATATATTTGACTTAATGTCCCCAATATTTAACAAATACATATAAACCAAACTTGTCCCTATCATATTTATTTATTTGTGACTTAAATAGGAAATTCTAGACATGAACTGTCAAAATGAAAATGGCATAGAAATATCTTATTGCCATTGTGTGGAAACGGAAGTGGGTGTTTCGAAAATGGTTTATTTGATTTAGGCTCAAGGAAACATTGTGCTAGCATAGATAATAAGGTTACAACATTTAAATATGGCTGGGCTGAAATTTATAGAAAGTTGGGGTTTTTTATGCTCTCTATTATGAAGTGGGTTGGAATTCATTCAATATTTATATAGGGACTAGCTGGATAGGGCCCGCTCCGCTGCACCTTCTTTAACTTTACATAGAACAAAATTTTCCTTGGAATATTTATTTTCGACAATTAAAGAGCTTTTAGAGAAATACCATGCTACGACAATAGTATTGGGTTGACCAAAAAGTAATTGCGGATTTTTTAAAAGAAAGTAAATGCATTTTTAATAAAACTTAGAATGAACTTTAATCAAATATACTTTTTTTACACTTTTTTTCTAAAGCAAGCTAAAAGTAACAGCTGATAAGTGACAGAAGAAAGAATGCAATTACAGAGTCACATGCTGTGAAAAAATTTGTCAACGCCGACTATATGAAAAATCCGCAATTACTTTTTGGGCAACCCAATATATCGCTTGACTAAACGTTTTACAATAAAAGTGCCTTTATCTGAATCCCTTATAACCTTTATTGGTCTACGAATTTAAGTTTGGATGTAAGGTGTTCTCCATTCCTAAAATATTTTATTTCTGCCCAATATTCTCATGATGTCTGATTTTGGGGTTGAGGTGGTCCCCCAGACACTTGGCCCTGAAAAAATGTCAGCATCATGCTCTTCTCTGAAATACCATTTATTTAAACCCCATATTGCCATTGGTTTTGAGGGGGAGTTTACAGGATGAGGCGTCCCCAAAACATATGGTCCCAAAATTGGTTATCAAATTCGTTTTCTAATCTCAAATTCCTTTCATTTGAGCCACATATTGGCATGGTCGAAAAATTTTTTCCCTTTGGGGGGTGTTTTGGGTAAAGGGTGATGCCTTAAATCCATGGTCCTACATTTGGATATCAAATTCGTATTCTAATTCCAAATATCTTTACTTGAGCCCCATATTGCGATTGGTCAGTAAAAAATTGCTGTTTGTGGGGAATTTTAGGAATGTGGTAGACCCCCAGAAAATTGGTCCCGAAAATGGGTATCAATTCTTGCTCTACCCCGCAATTCCTTTCATTTAAGCCCACATTGACATGGTTGGTTAATATGCCCGATTTAAGGGTGTTTTGGGGAGTGGGGTGGTCCCCCAAACACTTATTTTACTTTAATTGGCTATGACAGAATATTTTGGGTTGCCCAAAAAGTAATTGCGGATTTTTCATATAGTCGGCGTTGACAAATTTTTTCACAGCTTATGACTCTGTAATTGCATTCTTTCTTCTGGCAGATATCAGCTGTTACTTTTAGCTTGCTTTAGAAAAAAGTGTAAAAAAAGTATATTTGATTAAAGTTCATTCTAAGTTTTATTAAAAATGCATTTACTTTCTTTTAAAAAATCCGCAATTACTTTTTGGGCAACCCAATATGTTCCACTAGCCAAACTTAGAATGGCGTTCCAAGCGTCTCGATCTTCTGCGCTCATTCTAAAATCTCTGACACCAAGTTTCGAGGTGTCTCCCTCCACTCGATCTTTCCATCGGGCTTTTGGTCTTTGCGGTTTGCGTGCACCACCGTGTTTGCCTTCAAAAGACTTATTTGCTGGAGCTTCTTCATCCATTCTGAAAACATGACCAAGCCAACGCAGCCGTTGTATTTTGATGCGTGTAAATATGCTATCGTCGTCATACAGCTCGTGGTTCATACATCGCCTATATTCTCCGTTAACGCAAACTGGTCCATATATTTTACGAAGAATCTTTCTCTCAAATACTCCAAGCACTGCCTCATCTGCTTTCACAAGTACCCATGCTTCAGAACCATATAACAACACGGCTAATATCAGTGTCTTGTATAGTGTAATCTTCGTCTGTCGAGAGGTGGCCTTGTTTCTAAACTGCTTACTTAGTCCAAAGTAGCATCTGTTTCCCAGTATTATTCTTCGTTTTATCTGAAAACTGTTGTCATTCGTTTCGGTTACGGCGATGCCGGGGTAGATAAAGTTACTGACTATCTCAAAGTTGTGGTTGCCAACTTTCTCCATTTTCTTTATCTGCTCGGTTGTGCAAGGCTTTTTGGGAGTTGAAACCATCCATTTCGTCTTATCTCCATTTACTGCCAGACCCATTTTCACTGACTCTCTTTCCATTCTTTCAAAGGCAGCAGTTACTACTTCCGGTGACCGACCTATGATATCGATATCGTCGGCATAGGCGAGTAGCATGTGCTCTCTTGTGATTAGTGTGCCATATCTATTCACATCTGCATCTCGTATAATCTTCTCCAGCAGGATATTAAAGAGATGAGACGACAGGCTGTCTCCTTGTCTAAAACCTCGTTTGGTATTGAATGGTTCGGAGAGATTTTTTCCTATTCTTACTGAGGAACGTGTATCAGCAAGTGTCATCCTGCAGAGTCTTATTAATTTTGCAGGGATACCAAACTCAGACATGGCTTGAAATACCTTTGAATGTAAAGGAGTATCGAAGGCGGCTTTGTAGTCAAAAAAGAGATGGTAGGTGTAGATTTGTCCTTCTCGGGTCTTTTCCAGGATTTGGCGCAGTGTGAATATCTGGTCTAGGGTAGATTTACCAGGTCTAAAGCCGCATTGATAGTACCTAATTATACCATTATCTTTAGGTTTTTATCTTTCACTCAGTACGCTCGAGAGTATCTTGTATGCGACAGAGAGGAGACTTATTCCTCTGTAGTTGGCACATTCCGTCTTGTCTCCTTTCTTGTGTACGGGACATAGCATGCTGAGGTTACATTCATCGGGTATGCGTCCCTCTAGCCAGATTGCGCATATAATCTGATGCTTACGCCTTATCAGCATGTCGCCTCCGGTCTTAAATAGTTCAACGGGTAACCCTTGGGCTCCTGCTGCCTTTTTGTTCTTTAGTCGGGTCACTGCTACCTGGACATCACTCTGACTAGGAGGTAAACATTCTATACCATCATCAGGGATTGCTTCTGCGGTATCCGCTTCGCCACCAACGTCGGACACTAGCAGTTGGGTAAAATGTTCTTTCCATATCCTCAGCATGTTATCTGTGTTAGTTACCAGATTTCCTTCTTTGCCTCTGCAGCAGGATGTGCTTGTACCAAAGCCATCGGTTTAATGTTTGATTTTTTGGTAGAATTTTCGGACTTCATTCTGATTCCTGTACATCTCAATTCGCTCACACTCACGTCTTTACATTTCCTTTTCACCTCTCTCCTTTTCTATCGATGGCTCTCCTTCATTTGGCGCGTTTGCTATTGATTGCAGGGTTGCTCTATATGCCGCATTCTTGGCATCAGTAGCATCTCGACACTCTTGGTCGTACCTTGGGTTGCTTGGAGGAGGCTTCCGGTACCCAAGTACGGATTTCGCGGCATTTTCCATGGAGTGGGCAATAGTTTGCCACTGCGCCATTATATCATCGGAACAAGGAGTGCTTTCATCAAGCAATTGGGTCAGTCGAGTGGAGTATGCCGCTGCCATCTGTTGTGTTTGCAGCTTTTCAATGTCTAGCTTCCATGCAGTGTCAGATCGTAATTTCCACGCCATGTTCAAACGGGTGCGAACCTTTGCTGCAACAAGGTAATGATCCGAATCTATATTCGCTCCACGGATCGATAGTACATCTAACACGCTGGATGAATGCTTTCCATCTATCACAACGTGATCAATTTGGTTTCTCGTGTTTTGATCGGGTGACAGGCTTGTGGCTTTGTGAATATTTTTATGTTGAAATCTGGTGCTACTAGCTACCACGTTTTTTGCCGCGGCGAAATCTATCAGCCTCAACCCATTACTGGACGTTATCTCGTGGAGGCTAAACTTTCCGACTGTTGGACCAAAAATGTCCTCCTCCTCTATCTTCGCATTAAAATCTCCCAGAACGATTTTAGTATCATGGGCGGGGCAGCGGTCATACTCTCTCTCTAGGCGCTCGTAGAAAATATGCTTGGTCTCCTCGTCTTTGTCTTCCGTCGGGGCATGGGCACAAATAAGGCTGATGTTGAAGAATTTGGCTTTTATGCGAATTGTGGCTAGCCTCTCATCCTCCGGAATAAAGCTGGAGAAAAGGTGTTTCAGTCTCCGACTAACCACAAATCCACAGCAAAATTCATGCCTTGTGTTATGGTAGCTATGGTATGTTCGTCACCGTTTGGTGTTGTTGTGACGCCATTCCCAGTCCATCGCACTTTCTGTAAGGCGTTAATATCTGCCTTGTACTTCTCTAATACATCCGCCAGCGCGTACCTTGCACCTTCTCTATAGAGTGCGGACATTCCAGGTGCAGATCCGCAAATCATGGTGCTTTTTTCGTTTGCGTGGGTCGTCAACATTGGTGGGGGGTCCCCCAAACACTATGCCCTGAAAATATATCAGCAACGTTCTCTGTTCTCATATGTTTGAACCTCATATTGCCATTGGCCTCAAAATTGGATATCAAATTCGTTTTCTAATCTCAAATACCATTCACTTAAACTCCTTATTGAAAAAGCCAGCAAATATGTCCGGTTTGGAGTATGGGCCCTAAAAACTATCAATATCGAGCTCCACTGTCTTGAAGACCCATCTTGGCTTGGTGCGCAAATACGTCCTACTTGGGGGTTGTTATGGTGGTGGGACGTCCCCTAGAGTAGTTGGTGCCAAATGTTGATGTCAGATTCATGGTCTATTTCCAAATACCTTTCATTTGAGCTCCATTTTTCCATAGTCGGCAAACATGACCGGTTGGGGGTGTTTTGGGGGATGGGGCGGTCACTCAGTGACTTGGCTTCGAAAATATATATCAGATTGGTGTTCTACTCTAAAATAGCACTTATTTGAGCCTCAAACTGCAATGGTCGGCAAATACTTCCTATTTGAGTGGTGTTATGGGAGGGGCCACCCCACCCCCAGACATTTTTCCCAAAAATTGATATCAGATTCGTGCTTTACTTCCAAAGACCTCTTATTTGAGCCCCATATTGCAATGGTCGTAATTTTTTCCTCTTTGGGGAGTGTTTTTATGAAAGGCGGCCCCCCAAACACTTGGTCCCATACCGGATATCAGATTCGTATTCGACATTCAAATACCTTTTAGTTAAGCCCCATCTTTCCATAGTCAGTAAATAAGTCCTGTTTGGGGGGGTGTGTTTTGGGAAAGGGGTAGACCCCCAGAAACGTGGTCCCAAATTTGGATATCAGATTCGTATTTTACTCGCAAATACCTTTCATTTGAGTCCCATATTGCCATGGTCAGTAAATATGTCCGATTTAGGGGTGTTTTGGGGCTTGGGGTGGTCCTCCTAGCACTTAGTCCCACAATTGGATATCAGATACGTTTTCTTATCTTAAATACCTTTCATTTGAGTCCTATATTGTCGTGATTGGTCTAAATATATGTTTGGTAGGTTTTGGGGTGGGGCAGCCCCCCTAGGTACCCCATCTGAAACACCCCCCCAAACACTTGGTCCCATATTTGGATATCAGATTCGTATTCGACATTCGAATACCTTTTATTTAAGCCCCATCTTTCCATAGTCAGTAAATAAGTCCTGTTTGGGGGGGGGGGGGGGGGGGGTGTTTTGGGAAAGGGGTAGACCCCCAGAAACGTGGTCCCACATTTGGATATCAGATTCGTATTCTACTCGCAAATACCTTTCATTTGATTCCCATATTGCCATAGTCGGTAAATATGTCCGATTTAGGGGTGTTTTAGGGTTTGGGGTGGTCCCCCTAGCACCTCGTTCGACACTTGGATATCAGATACGTTTTCTTATCCTAAATACCTTTCATTTGAGTCGTGATTGGTCTAAATATATGTTTGATAGGTTTTTGGGTAGGGCAGCCCCCCTATGTACCCCATCTGAAACACCCCCCCAAACACTTGGTCCCATTTGTAGATATCAGATTCGTATTCGATATTCAAATACCTTTTTTTTAAGCCCCATCTTCCCATGGTCAGTAAATAAGTTCTATTTGGGGGGTGTTTTGGGAAAGGGGTGGACCTCCAGAAACTTTGTCCCACATTTGGATATCAGATTCGTATTCTACTCGCAAATACCTTTTATTTGAGTCCCATATTGCCATGGTCAGTAAATAAGTCCGATTTAGGGGTGTTTTGGGGCTTGGGGTTGTCCCCCTAGCACCTCGTCCGACACTTGGATATCAGATACGTTTTCCTATCCTAAATACCTTTCATTTGAGTCCCATATTGTCGTGATTGGTGTATATTTATATTTGGTAGGTTTTGGGGTGGGGCGCCCCCCCCTTCCTAGGTACCCCATCCGAAATTTGGTTACTAAATTTTGTTTGTAGGTTACTATAAGACAGCACACAAAATTTTGCTTAAATCGCACCAACCATATCCGATATCTGTCGTTTCTGAAAATTAGGGTAAGGGGGAGGGTCCGCTCCCCCTTCGGTTTTAAAAAAATTTCACCACGGATGAAAATCTGTTCAGCCGTTTTTGAGTCCATAAGAAACACACAAAACGAACATACAAACAAAAAATTCTGAAAATTGGGGTAAGGGGGGTAAGGGGGAGGATACGTCCCCCCTTCAGATATCAAAAATATAGTACCCTATTTTCACCACGGGACCATTATGCTCCATTAATGAAAATCTCATGAAATTCTGTTCAACCGTTTTTGAGTCTATAAGGAACGCGCAAACAAACATACAAACAAACCGACAAACAAACACAAATTGATTTTTATATAGGGTTTGGGGGTGTTTTGGGGGGATTTTTAAATAGAAGTAAATGAATTTTTAATAAAACTTAGAATGAACTTTAATCAAATATACTTTTTTACACTTTTTTCTAAAGCAAGCTAAAAATAGCAGCTGATAACTGACAGAAGAAAGAATGCAATTACCGAGTCACAAGCTGTGAAAAAATTTGTCAACGCCGACTATATGAAAAATCCGCAATAACTTTTTTGCGCAACCCAATATAAGAATAGGGTCGGATATGGATAGTTCGATGTGTTGCAAGCGGAGTGACGAATATGTCTTATGGTGGTGGGTATAAAAATCGTGATTATGACAGACAGACGGATGGAAATGGCCAGATTGCTTAAGAATACGGATGCATTCATATTATGGTATGTCACATGACGATCTTGCAAACACGGCATCAATGTTCTCTGGTTCAATGGCCGGTTTTTGACGACCTTCACGGAATTCGTCTTTGAGCGAGCATCGGCCACAATTGAATTCACTAAATCAGTTTCTGACAATGCTATATAAAACTCACCAAAGAGTTTATAAACTATGAAGAATCGAAATTAATTTCGTGGTGTTCCAAAGGAAAATCAATGAACTTTTCAGGTGGGCATGAAAAATCCTTAAATCTTTAAAAAGCCTCCCACATTTTTAAAATGTGAATTCAAAATGCGTTCGCTAGAATTGTTTAAATAACAGCCGCCGATTGATTCTATAAAGGAATTTCCTAAAGCAAATATCTTCGAACCATTTAAAACCATCCACAGTTGTAAAGTATGAATGCCAAATAATTTCGCAAGAAATGCCCGCGACTGAATTTAATTTTCTTCAATTAACAACCGAAACTCAAATTTAGCTCGCGTTGCAAATAAACTGAAATTATGCATGAAGTAAGTGGTATATTGCTGTGATTCTGTATTCGTAATGAATGGTCCTATGCATGAATGGCCCCATGCAGGCGTGGGAGTTCTACGCCTACCATAGGAACTCAGAATGAAGTTTTTTCGCTGAAAATTGTAAACGATGAGATACGAATAGAAAGAGACAAAATGCAGTTTTGTAACATTATTGTCGTTGTAGTGGTGAAAAAAAAAGTATTCTATATACTCTATAAATGTGAGTGAGGTAGGGGAATGGAAGATTTTTTTCCCCGTTGGCTTCTATATTTTTCAACATTTTGCGTAACGTAAAAGTATCCTTGAACTCTTTGCATTTGCCATACACACAGAACAAATGAACGAATACAGTCACACTTACATGCAAGTATAGTGTGTGGTGTGTGTGTGAATGTTTGCTTTCTAGCAAAACGTCTATAGTAATCATACCAATTTACACTCAAACACACACACATAATCACACATCATTGTGATGACGTCCGAGAGCACATAGAGTTTTCAAGGAAACGTGTGATTATCTGAATTCAAGTGTTTTGATTGAAATTTAAGCTTTTAACCCTTTGATAATGACCTTTAATAAAGCATTTCACCAGATTATAGCTTTGAATGTTAATTATTTTTATTAATACTTCGTTTTGGGGGCGTATGATTGATATTTGTTTTGCATAAAACAATTTTATAATTAAAATGTTTTTATGGCTAAGGCCATAAGATATAATGGGTTCACAGAGAAAGGGTGTTGACAAATAGCTGCGCCAGGTTTTCATAACTTATAATTTGGAAAATTGTTGGTGGCAGAAAGATTGCCTGAGTATAATGGTTGATGACCTTTGTGTCACTTTGCTTAACATATGTCTGGTGTCATGGATGCCATGTACAGTCAGTTCGACCATTGTAATATCCAACATCATAGGATAGGGGCAGGGTTATCTAGTCATTCAGTTTGTAACATCAGGAATTATAGATCTGCGACCCCATCAAGTATATACAGTGGCAAAGATAAGTGTACATACTTTTTGAATGAGCTTTTATTTGAGATTATATAAAATCTTACTTCCTGGCCCACACGGAGTAACTATGAGCACCACACAGGCTAGAACTTGAGCTACGACTTGCCTAGTGCCCATCGTTAAAACGGGAAGCTTAGCTGAAAGCTGCAGCGCTCGTCCACAGGTAGTGGATAGTGAATAGCTTCCTTTTGATGCGGAGTAGCTGCAAATTCGGCCGCGGTCAGCCAGTGATTTCAAGAGGAGAGTCTCAGTGAGGGCTCAGGTGGCACTGACTCTTATTTAAATACTGAGTGCCAATGATACTCGAAATGACAAGGCGAGTTATTGGTGCCTTCAAACTACCAATAGTCAACATCAGCGTCTGTTCCAGGGTCAGAGTCGGCTGGAGGCGAGCGTCGGATCTTCGAGCAAGCGTGCAATCCCACAAAACCCATGCGGTTGGGGCGCTGGGCTAGTAACCCGCTCCCGGAAAACTATGAGAAACAAAGGAATAGTAAAAACGGACTCCCCCAACGTTGACGACCCACACAAACGAAAAAGGACCACGATTTACGGATCTACACCTGGAATATCCGCACTCTCTATAAAGAAGGTGCAGTATGTGCGCTGGGGGATGTGTAAGAGAAGTACAAGGCAGATATTTTCGCCTTACAGAAAGTGCAATGGACTGAGAATGACGTCACTAAAACATCAAACGGTGACGAACTATACTGTTGCTACCATAGCACCAGAAACGAATGTGGCTGTGGATTTGTGGTTAGTCGGATACTGAAACTCCTTATCTCAAGCTTTGCTCTGGTGAATGAGAGGCTAGCCACAATCCCCAAAAAGCTAAATTCTTCAATATTAGCGTTATTTGTGTCCATGCCCCGACGGAAGGCAAAGGATATTTTCTAAGAGCGATATTTTAGCTTTTACGAGATAACGTCCGATAATGGGTTGAGTCTGGTAGATATCGCCGCTGCAAAAAACATGGTAGTTAGCAGCACCAGATTTCAACCAAAAAAAAAAAAAAAAAAATAAAATTCGTTAAGTTCAGCCGGGTCAAACTTTGGATACCCACTACCTCGGGTATATACAATATGTAAACCACATTTCGTCAAAATCTGGACCGATTAGGGCCAAGTTGAAGAAAAATGTTAAAGAGTCTAACACAACTCACTGTCCCAAATTTCGGCGACATCGGACAATAAATGAGCTTTTTATGGACCCAAAATCTTAAATCGAGAGACCGGTCTATATGGCAGCTATAACCAAATCTGGACCGATCTGGGCCAAATTGAAGAGGGATTGCAAGGGGTCCAACACAACAAGCTGTCCAAAGTTTTGCCAAAATCGGACAATAAATGCTCCCTTTATGGGCGCAAGACCTGAAATCAAGAGATCGGTCTATATGGCAGTTATATCCAAATCTGGACCGATCTGTGGCATATTGCAGAAGAATGACGAAGAGCTTAACACAACTCACTGTCCCAAATTTTAACAAAATTGGACAATAAATGCGTCTATTATGGGCGCAAGACCTTAAATCCCGAGATCGGTCTATATGACAGCTAAATCCAAATTTGAACCGATCTGAGCCAAATTGAATAAGGATGTCGAAAAGCCTGACACAACTTTCGGCGACATCATACAATAAATGCGCCTTTTATGGGTCCCAGACCTTAAATCGAGAGATCGGTCTATATGGCAGCTATATCCAAATCTGAACCTATCTGAGCTAAATTGAAGAAAGATGTCGTGGGGCCTAACACATTTCACAGTCCCGAATTTCAGCAAAATCGGCTAATAAATGTGGGTTTTATTGGCCTAAGACCATAAATCAGCGGATTGGTCGATATGGCAGCTATATCCAAATCTGGATCGATCTGGGCCAAATTCAATAAAGTTGTCAAGGGGCCTTACACATTTCACTGTCCCAAATTTCGGCGACATCGGACAATAAATGCGCCTTTAATGGGCCCCAGACCTTAAATCGAGAAATCGGTCTATATGCCAGCTATATCCAAATCTGGACCGATCTAGACCAAATTGAAGGAGGATGTCGAAGGGCCTAACTCAACTAACTTTCCCAAATTTCAGCAAAATCGGATAATAAATGAAGCTTTTATGGGCCTAAGACTCTAAATCAGCGGATCGGTATATAAATCCGTACTTGGTTACCGGAAGCCTCTCCCGAGATACTCATTTTTCGACAAAGAATGTCGCAATACTACTGAAGCCAAGAATGCGGCATACAGAGCCACCCTGTAATCAGTAGTAACACGCCAGATGAAGGAGAGGTATCGGGAGAAAAGGAGAGAGGAGAAACGTCTATGCCGCAGAAAGAAAAAAGGAAATGAAAAGACGTGAGTGTGGCGAATTGAAATATGCACGAGTCAGAATGAAGTTCGTAAACTCTACCAAAAAAATTAAACATCAAACCGATGGCTTTGATGCAGGCACATCATCCTGCAGAGACAAAGAAGAAAATCTGGTGACTGACACAGATAGCATGCTAAGGTTATGGAAAGAACATTTTACCCAACTGCTAGTGCTCTACGATGGCGGCGAAGAGGATACCGCACAACCAATCCCTGATTATGGTATAGAATGTTTACCTCCTAGTCACAATGAGGTCCAAGTAGCAGTGACCGACTGAAGAACAACAAGGCAGCAGTAGCCGACGGATTTCCCGCTGAACTGGTTAAGACTGGAGGCAACACGCTGATAAGGCGTATGCATCAGCTGGTCTGCGCAATCTGGCTAGAACAACGCATATCCGATGATTGGAACCACAGCATGTCCCTTATATAAGAAAGGAGACGAGACGGAATGTGCCAACTATAGAGTAATAAGTCTCCTCTCCATCGCATACAAGATACTCTCGAGTGTACTGTGTAATGCAAATTTGTCCATGAACATTGCATTAAGAAACTGGGGCAAACCTCTCATAAACCAATGAGTACTGTCCGATTCAATTTTAAGTTAAACCCGGTTGGGGGTTTTTGAGGGTGGAGGACCCCCCTTGCACTTTGGGCGAAATTTGTATGCCAAGTTCGTACTCTACTCTTAAATCCCGTTTGTTTGATACCCATATTGCCCAATCGGTAAACATGTATATGGGGGGGGGGGTGTTTTAGGGGGAGGGGAGGCCCCTCAGACTCTAAGGAATACATTTTTATTTCAGATTTGTACTCTGCTTTTAAATAACTTTCATGTGATACCCACATTGCCCAAAGCGGTGAAAGAGTCCTATTGGGGGCTTTTCGGGGGTGGGGGACCCCCAGAACACTTTGGGCGAAATTTATATAGCCAAGTTAGTTTTCTACTCTTAAATACCTTTCATTTGATACCCATATTGTCCCAAACGGTGAACATGTCCGTCCGTTAAATCAAAAATTTTATACCAATTTCGTGTTTTTGGGTGGCATACCGTTAGGTGGAATACAAATCAGTGCACCCAACTCCAAGATCGGGCGCTTTTGAAAATTAGGGTATGGGGGAGGATTTCGAAAGACTGCAGTTACTGTTTCCGATGATATTTCACACAGTGTGCTGTATCTTGTATTCGAAGTAAAGAAGATTTATTTCTCTGTACGGCACACGAGTATAGTATGCTTAGGTTCCAATCAACTAGTATACGTTCTTCTAGCCACATCTCAAAGACGAGCTGTTGGTTATGCCCCATTGGCCTTTCGCCTCATTTCTTACAGAGTTCAGTTGGCAATCCATCAGCAGCTGCTGTCTTCATCGGATACCTTCAGCTGAGAAAATTGTTATTTCCATGCTCTGAATCGATGGCTCCGTTTAGATTTTAAATTTTTTGGTAGAATTTTCGGACTTCTTGATTCGCTTACGCCCACGCCTTTATATTTCTTCCTTTTTTTATCGCAATAGACGTTTCTCCTCTCTTGGGAAGCCTCTACTTTGCTCCTTTGCATGGCACGTTGCTGTAAGCCACCCCGGCACGGGTTATCACGGTATGCAATGTGGCTGGAACATAGAAGTCCGATCTGTGTGGTGTTCATTACTGTCACGAGAAGCTTAGCCGCGAACTACCGGGCGCGTCCACAGGTTGCGGATAGTGGAATGCTTCATAAGGAAGCAGTCGCAGACAATCAGCGGAGAGTCTCAGTGAGAGGCAGGGCGGCACCGACAAAAAATTTGCAAATTTTCCCCATAAACATTCCACTAAGGAACAGGGGCAAACTTCTCACATATCAATGAGTGCAGTACGATTCAAGTTTAAGGTCAATGGTAAGGCGTCTTCCTTTTTACAGCCAAGTCCGAACGGCGGGCCGCAGTGCGATACCTCTTTGGAGAGAAGTTTTACATGGCATAGTACCTCACAAATATTGCCAGCCTCCCACCCTCCTAATGGAGGGGAAAACCACCGCTGAAAATTTTTTTCTGATGGTCTCGCCACGGTTCGAACCCAGGCGTTCAGCGTGATAGGCGGACATGCTAACCTCTGCGCTACGGTGGCCTCCAAAGCGGCCTTAAATTGGCGATTTATTTGCAGAAACCGAGATTCAGATATTCCACCACTGTTGCATTTACCTCGTTGTCTGGGTTCGCCAGGAGTTCACCTGCAAAAGATACGAGGTTGCTAAGATGACTTTCATTACGTATCCAGGGGCAGTTGAGAAAGCACTGGAACCACTCTTCCTCATCACACACTGAACATTTGCGCTGTGGTCGATTCCCCCTTAGATACAGATTTCGAAGTACCATTTGAGCCACCCACCCTCACAGAGCTTGTCACGTCCCATCTCGACGTCTTCCCCTCCCCTTACTGATTATGGGAGTGGGGTTATCAGTCTCCTGCATTTCGTCAGACACCTCTGCGCTACGGTGGCCTCCAGGGCGGCACCGGCTCTTGCACAAATACTAAGTGCCAATGATGCTCCATATGACATAGGGGGCTATTGGCGCCTTTAATTGACCAATGGCCACCCTGTTACTTCCCGCGGCGATCGGTGCTTTGGACCGAAAAAAGCTTACTCACCTACTTGGCAAGCATCGCCAGCTCCACATAAAATTGTCGCTACGACGACAACAACATTATGGTATATCTTGAGAAAGGTTTTGATAACTATTGGGTTGCCCAAAAAGTAATTGCGGATTTTTTAAAAGAAAGTAAATGCATTTTTAATAAAACTTAGAATGAACTTTAATCAAATATACTTTTTTTTACACTTTTTTTCTAAAGCAATCAAGTAACAGCTGATAACTGACAGAAGAAAGAATACAATTACAGAGTCACAAGCTGTGAAAAAATTTGTCAACGCCGACTATATGAAAAATCCGCAATTACTTTTTGGGGAACCCTATAAATGCGGTTTTCGCAGTATTTTCCACGAAAATGGTTGGCTATGTTATCAGAACAAAGAGTGCTTCCATTGGGCAATTAATTCAGTCGATTGGAGCATGCCCATGCCATCTGTTGCGTTTCCTGCTTTTCGATGGCCAGGTTCCATGCAGTGCCAGATGGTGCGTTTCTCGCTATGCTTCGACAGGTGCGAGCCTTTGCTGCAACAAGGTAATGATCTGAATTCACGTTCGCTCCTGAGATCAATCGTTGATTCAACACTTTTTGATGAAGGGAAAATCATGTGGTGCTGTCAACTACCATGTTTTTATACCCACCACCGACGGATGGGGGTATATTCTTTTGTCATTCCGTTTTCAACACATCGAAATATCCATTTCCGACCCTAAAAAGTATATATATTCTTGATCAGCGTAAAAATCTAAGACGATCTAGACATGTCCGTTCGTCTGTCCGCCTGTCTGTTGAAATCACGCTACAGTCTTCAAAAATTGAGATATTGAGCTGAAACTTTGCACATATTTTTTTTTTTGTCCATAAGCAGGTTAAGTTCGAAGATGGGCTATATCGGACTATATCTCGATATAGCCCCCATATAGACCGATCCGCCGATTTAGGGTCTAAGGCCAATAAAAGCCACATTTATTATCCGATTTTGCTGAAATTTGGAACAGTGAGTTGTCTTAGGCCCCCCAACATCCTCCGTCAATATGACTCAGATCGGTTTAGATTTGGATATAGCTGCCATATAGACCGATCCTCCGATTTAGGGTCTTAAACCCATAAAAGCCACATTTATTATCCGATTTTGCTGAAATTTGGGACAGTGAGTAGTCTTAAGCCCTTCAATATCCTCCGTCAATTTGGCTCAGATCGGTTCAGATTTGGATATAGCTGCCATATAGACCGATCCTCCAATTTAGGGTCTTAGGCCCATAAAAGCCACATTTATTATCCGATTTTGCTGAAATTTGGGACAGTGAGTTGTCTTAGGCCCTTCAACATCCTCCGTCAATATGACTCAGATCGGTTTAGATTTGGATATAGCTGCCATATAGACCGATCCTCCGATTTAGGGTCTTAAACCCATAAAAGCCACATTTATTATCCGATTTTGCTGAAATTTGGGACAGTGAGTAGTCTTAGGCCCTTCAATATCCTTTGTTAATATGACTCAGATCGGTCCAGATTTGGACATAGCTGCCATATAGACCGATCCTCCAATTTAGGATCTTAGGCCCATAAAAGCCACATTTATTATCCGATTTTGCTGAAATTTGGCACAGTGAGTTGTGTTAGGCCCTTTAACATCCTCCATCAATATAGCTGCCATATAGACCGATCGATCCTCCGATTTGGGGTCTTAGGCCCATAAGAGGCGCATTTATTGTCCGATGTCGCCAAATTTTGGGACAGTAAGTTAAGTTAAGCCCCTTGACATACTTCTGCATTATCGCACAGATCGGTCCAGATTTGGATATAGCTGCCATATAGACCGATCTCTCGGTTTTAGGTTTTGGGGCCATAAAAAGGGCGCATTTATTGTCCGATGTTGCCGAAATTTGGGACAAAGAGTTAAGTTAAGCCCCTCCACATATTTCTGCTAAGGGGCATAAGGTATTAGTATTGCACCAGATTTTGACGAAAGGTGGTTTACATATATACCCGAGGTGGTGGGTATCCAAAGTTCGGCCCGGCCGAACTTAACGCCTTTTTACTTGTTTTCTATAGCTATATGTCTTTTAGTCCATTTTCGGATGTTCCTTCCTGAAGTCTTGACTGCAGCCTTTCAGAATTGGTAGATTGCATGATTTCAGATGAAATGAATGGAATTCAGCTGAAAGTTATGAGACGCAGTTGAAAGCTATTTGAGCGTAGGGTAGATATAGGACTATTGATCTGATATCATGAGCATTGTTTGAGGCCATGGTTTGGAGGCATTTCACTTTCAAAAATATCCCCAAAACGGACACCTTTATACGTTGAACTGGAATATATGCTGCTCAGATGAAAAGTCTGTAAGAGTAGGAAATATGCAATGACACAACCTTAACTATGACAGCCTTCTGCAGGAGTACATTTTCTCATTAATTCTATACAACTTGAAGATCCGATGAAATCTTTGGGGGGGCTACCAACTTCTCTTCTCCTCCTTAATGGTAAAGAAATTTAATTCTCTTTTCTCCTTAATGCCAAAAGAAATTTAATTTTAAGATTTCGTTCCTTACTTATCTAAGCATAATCTCCTATATTTGTGGGCCATATCCCTGCCATTTCCATTTATCCTAGCCTAGTAAATGGGATGCTGCAGGTGGTGAGTTTTTTTGTTTCTTTTTGCAAATAAAAACTCCATTAGGGAATATTTTATGCTCCCCCTTTTTATGGATGTTGTTGTAATTTTGGCACATTAACTTTTGCTTAATGCCATAATCTTTGGATTTACTTTAAGCATTTTATGGTCGTTGTCGCTACCAGAGAGTGGTGGCAAATGGCAACAGACAGACCATGGCGAAATGGACATGAAAGGCAGCAACATAAATCTGTTCATAAAAATTGTAGCAATGCTACAACAGGGCCCAGGATTTATCTGATATTTTATCCAAATGCTTTTCCAAATGCTTTTTTAAATACAAATGACACGTGTAGCTGCTAGTGCTAGTACGTACCAGGCGGCGGGCTCATGTGTTGTTTTCATCACAATGCCTTCGTAGTGGGGGGGGGGGGGGCATTGTAAGCAGCATCCCTCTACCCACCTCCACTCACTGGCCCACTGACAGCAGTATTAACCTTCGTTCACTGTTAGGCTCGGTTGTGTAATTGCTATACTCTAGGTGTGGGTGCAGAGAGTCTTCTGTGTGTGCATGCACATGTGTGCTTGGACGACAACAATTGTAAAATCCCTGCTACAAAAGGACACATTTTGTTGACGATGATTGTGTTATTTTCGATTTTGGTGTTTTTGCTCGATTTGATGTTGCCCCCTCTATAGGGCTTCGTGGCAGGGCCATGTTATTTATGGTCCATGCACGCAATGTACTACAACTCCCCTGCTTGTCTAGGAAGCATTCGAACAACAATCGTAGTCTAAATTTAGTCACAGCAGTATCGTCGTTGAATGAGAATGGTTTGAGTTCGATGATCCCAAAAAAAAAAAAACATGCATATTTCAAGCACAAACACCCACCCAACCACCCACACATAGAAACATATTTTCTGGCACAAACTTCCGTATACATAAATGTATGTGTGCCATTGTGTGTTTGTATTTTATGCTGCCTACTCATCGATGGCAATCGTACTTGATGTGGGCGTTAAAAAATGTTTTTCTCTCTGTTTTTATTTGAAAAATCCATAAAAGTTAAATTTTCTGCTGTGCAATGGTGATGGCAAAATTTGCATACAATGACAAAAAGAAAAATTTTTTGACGAATTTCAGGTTTATTTACATTTTTATTATTTATCCGGGAAACTGCAACAGGAATAATTTTTTTGCCTGATGAAACTTAATGAAATTTTATTGATTTTTTAGCAAAAATTAATTTTATTTTTTTTTTTTATTTCATTTAAAAAATTGTTGTGTTAAAAAAGGATTGTTTTTGCCCATCGCCATAGAATCTGGAAATTTGGTTTATTTTTAAATTTCTGAATAGAGAAATAAATTCGTGCTTGAAAGCACGAATTCTTTAAAAAAAAAAAAAAAATAAAATAGACAATTAAAATAAAAATTTCCATCTATCGGTTTTGTGTCTCAATGACATTTTATACCCACCACCATAGTATACAGGTATACTAATCTAGCCATTCCGTTTGTAACACCTCGAAACATTGATCTAGAACCCCATAAAGTTTATATATTCCTGATCGTCTCAAAATTATTGGGTTGCCCAAAAAGTAATTGCGGATTTTTCCTATAGTCGGCGTTGACAAATTTTTTCACAGCTTGTGACTCTGTAATTGCATTCTTTCTTCTGTCAGTTATCAGCTGTTATTTTTAGCTTGCTTTAAAAAAAAGTGTAAAAAAGTATATTTGATTAAAGTTCATTCTAAGTTTTATTAAAAATGCATTTACTTTCTTTTAAAAAATCCGCAATTACTTCTTGGGTAACCCAATATATCCCAGAGAATCGTAAAGCGGATGAGCTAGCGAGACTTGGCACTACCCTACACATTCCAGGGATACTGGAATCTGTGGGTCCGCCTCTAGCAACATGTAAGCTAAGTTTTCTGGGCCAGGCCCGAAGAACAACGAATGATAGATGGTCACAAAGAGGGGGGCTATGAGCGTTCCAAAACAATGTGGCCTAATCTAGGCTTGAAGAAGTTTACCGCTTTGCTGTCACTGGCTAGAACAGACGTCTCAGTCATTGTGTCCGTCATGCCAGGTCACTGTCTAAACGGAAAACGGAAACAGACAGACTGAAGTTTGCCAGCAACGACTTTTGCAGAAGCTGTGAGAACATCGAAGGAGAAGAGACAATAGTTAGTTAGAAGAAGTTCACTTTAGGTTCTCATTTCTTTGAGAAACTGTCTGATTTAGCGGATGTGAACATGCGCAAGTTATTGGGCCTTTTAAGGCGTTTTGGAAAGTCCAAAGATAGGAACTAGATTGCATCTTCCTTCTTTTGTTCCTGTGGTATCTTAATGGACGAAAACGTCTAAGTGAGTCTGATGCCAGATGGCCCCTTAAACCTAACCTTACCTAAATTATCCCTTGGAACCCGCAATTATTGCCTGATTCGGGTGAAATTTAGCACAGGGTGTTTTGTTATGACTTCTAACTGCTATGCTTACTACCGTGCCAACTGCGGCTCAAATCGGTTTATAACCTGATATAACTCCAATATAAACCGATCTCCCTATTTGACATCTTGAGCCTCTGGAAGGCTCAATTATTATACGATTTGGCTGTAATGTTGCAAAAAGTCTTTTGCTGTGATCGGTATGAGATCAGTGATGGGAGAAAATATTTACATGTAGCGCATTAGGATGGGAAAAGATTTAGTAAGAAGGTAAGACGTTTTTTAATAAAGAAAATTCTTCGTTTGTTTCTCTTTTGAGACGAACTAGTGATAGGAGATTTTTGCAATGGAAAAAGAGATCACAATACATCAACCACTATGGAACTCGTTTCTTGTTTGATTAGAAATCTTCTCAACCATATAAGGTGTGAAACCTTCAGGGCTATACATTGTGCGTTGTATTCATATCGAATATACCGTGAAAACATGTCTACGATGTAAGCTCGACACTGTCACAAGCTTGACACTTTTCACACTAGCTGTTCTCTTCCACGGCATGTGTTTTTGCAGAGATAGACTTATTTTCTATACAACTACAATGCTTCCATGACATACACATGTTAGGATAGGTTATTTATCCACCCCATGCTACTAAGGACATACACCTAAGCCAGTAATCGGATTGTTGAAATCTCAAAATACTAAAAAGAAATCTCGACAAAGAAATTCCGTGCTTCTTACAAGATTCTTTTCCATGCCACTCCCCTAAGTTGGTTCATGTCTGATATAGTGCCCCCACCTAAGTGCCGGTATTTGTTAGACGCGAAAGCCGCACAATGACAAAGGAAATGCTCCAACGTCTCATCATCTTCCCCGCATGCGCTACACATGCAATCAATTGCTGCTCCGATTTTACATAAGTGAGCTCGTAGTCCTATGTGTCCCGTCAAGATACCAATAACTATACTGACCTACTTCTTGCTTCCTTTCAGTAATAGCCTCGTCTTCCCACGATCTGGATCCCCGCATAGGATTTTCGCTATCATACCAACCGTTTCGCTGTTCCATAGGGTCGCATGTGCATTCGTCGCCTACGCCCTTAACTCGGACTGCGTCGGCCCGAAAGGCTTCGGGTTAACCAAGTTTATTGACGGCAGTCCTCTGGCCTTCACCGCTAAATGGTCTGCCCTTTCATTCCCTCTCCCATCCCTCTTCCCATCCAAACGATGCGGATCTTGCCATCCCCAGAGAAGGCGTTAATCTCCTTCTGACACTACAACACTGTTCATGACCTTACCGTTCTGGTTATTATTGTCCTTAAGGCGATTGCACGGATCACCGCCTGCAGGACCGTATTATGGGCAGGCAGTATAAAACAGATCTCAGTCCCTGGTTTCCCAATGTAGACCCCCAGACCCACTCTGCCCGTTAGCTTTGATCAATCCGTGTAACAAGATCTTCCAGATGGCAACACAAGGTTCTGTCAATCCAAGAGTGTACCACTGGCAGCGATGTCTCGCACACGACCTCAAGGTTCATCTCGGGTATCCAGTCGGAAACTTCTTACCGCGTTAGCACCACACAATTTGACGCTTTCCGTGATCGCTCGGATCTCCGCATGCAGGACCGTATTATGGTGAGTCATTCTAACAAAGATCTCAATCTCTGGGTCTCAATATAGACCCCCAGGCCCACTCTGTCTTCTAGCTTTGATCCATGCATGCAACATGATCTTCCAGATGGCAATTCTAGGTGCCACGCACTTGACCTTTAGGTTCTTCTCAGGTATCCGGTCGGTAACCTCTTCCCTTCCTTCCAGCTTTCCTTACGTCGGCTCGATTATACCCCGATGGTATGAGCTGCTCTCATCCCTAATCCATTCTCCCATCACCTTAAGTCTCATAGCCGCAATGGCTGCCTCACACTTAATGTGTATGTCAAGATGTTGGATATCTAGAATAGTCTCCAGTGCCCTAGTGGGCGTGGTCCCATCGCTCCGCCTATGCCAAGACAACATGTTCTCTGAATCTGTTGTATGGTCCTTATGTTGCACTTTTTCTCAATGGCAGTCCACCAAACTACAGAGGCGTGAGTAAGTATTGGTGCAATCACGCTCCTGTAGAGCCAGTATACTATCCTCGTGTTCAGGCCCCATTTCGAGTCTACCGCCCGTCTACATAGTGGCCAACATATGTGAGCCTTCTCAGAACGCTTCTGAATGTCGCACTTCCAATTCAGTTTCCTTTCCAAGATCACTCCAAAGTATTTGACCTTATCAGATATCGAAATCGTCTTATTGAGGAAATGTGGTGCATTAAAATGCCCCACCTTCGTCTTTCTCGTGAACAGGCATATTTTAATCTTCTCTGGGTTGCCATTGAGACCTCTGGGTCTAGCCCAGTTATATGGCATATGGAAGACCCTTTCGGCCCTTCTGCATAGCTGGTTCGGATCCTTACCCCTTAGAAGTATTATAGTATCGTCTACGTAGCAGACGGGTTCAAATCCCTCCTCAGTCAGCATTCGCAATAGGTTATTTATGGTGGTCATCCATAGGAGTGGGTATAAAAAAATTTCAGGCAAATCGGATTGTAATTGCGACCTCTAGATGCTCAAGAAGTCAAGATCCCAGATCGGTTTATATGGCAGCTATATCAGGTTATTGACCGATTTGAACTTAACTTGACACAGTTATTGGAAGTCATCGCGAAACACGTCGTGCAAAATTATATGACGGTTATATCAGGTTATGAAAAGATTTGAAACATACTTGGCACAGTTGATGGTTATCATAACAAAATACTTCGTGCAAAATTTTATTCCAATCGGATAAGAATTGCGCCCTTATATGTCAGCTATATCAGGTTTTTGACCGATTTGAACCTAACTTAGCACAGTTATTGGAAGTCATCGCGAAACACGTCGTGCAAGATTTCATTCCAATCGGATAAGAATTGCGTCCTCTCGAGGCTCAAGAAGTCAAGACCCAAGATCGGTTTATATGATAGCTATATCAGGTTATGAACCGATTTGAACCTAGGTTAGAATAAAGGACCGAAAAGAGGGTGCAGATATTAATCCGCCCCATGCCACTATGGTTTGAACCTAAAATTTCATTCCAATCGGAGAAGAATTGCGCCCTCTAGTGGCTAAAGAAGTCAAGATTTAAAATCGGTTTATGTGGCAGCTATATCAGGGTATTGACCGATTTGAACCTAACTTAGCACAGGTATTGAAAGTCATCGCGAAACACGTCATGCAAAATTTCATTCAAATCGGATAAGAATTTCGCCCTCCAGAGGCTCAAGAATCAGAACCCAAGACCGGTGTATATGGCAGCTATATCATGTTAAGAACCGATTGGGACCATACTTGGCACATCTGTTGGATATCATATTAAAATACTTCGTGCAAAATTTCAATCCAATCGGATAAGAATTGCGCCCTCTAGAGGCTGAAGAAGTCTAGACCCAAGATCGGTTTATATGGCAGCTATATCAGGTTAAGAACCGATTTGAACAATACTTGGTACAGTTGTTGGATGTCATAATAAAACACGTCGTGCAAAATATTATTCCAGTCGGATAAGAATTGCGCCCTCTAGAGGCTGAAGAATTCAAGACCCAAGATCGGTTTATAGGCCAGCTATATTAAAACATGGACCGATAAGGCCCATTTACAATCCCAACCGACCTACACTAATAAGAAATATTTGTGCAAAATTTCAAGCGGCTAGCTTTACTTCTTCGGAAGTTAGCGAGCTTTCGACAGCCAGACGGATGAACGGACGGACAGACGGATGGACATGGCTAGATCGACATAAGATTTCGTGACGATCAAGAATATATATACTTTATGGGTTCTCAGACGAATATTTCGAGTAGTTACAAACAGAATGAAGAAATTAGTATACCTTCATCCTATGGTGGAGGGTATAAAGATTATATTTCGAATGTCTTGGGCGCTTCTAAAGTTATGCCTCATAGGAAAGCATGTTTTTGTAGGCCTTTTGAAGAACTTTCCAAACACAAGATTTTTTTTCAAGAATGCGCATCATTAAAGGCCTTCGGTCTTCTTCATTCTTCTACTTTCCATTCTAACTATAACGCCATGGTGACTAATAACATCTTAGAATGTTATTTATCACCAATCGCCACAACGATGCAATGTCTTCTAAAAGAGTATGCAAATTAAACATTGTGTCGTTAAAAAATTAGTTTGCTAAAAATTATACAAAAGTATGTTGCTTTTTGGTGAAAATCCACGCCACTATTATGTGACAGGAAAGCCCCATACAATTTTAAAAATGTTTTTCTTCCACATAGTATATCATAAACTAAAGCTTTGGATGTATGGTTCAAAAAGTCATTAGATATATGTTTGCCTACTAATTGTGAAATAATTGCTTCGCACGGAGTCTTCCTGCCTACGACAATTATTGACGGAACACCAGGCTAGGCCATTAAATGAAATGACATTTTCAAATATTTGTTGAGTGTTATGTTATATTGAGGATTTTTATTAAAAGCAGGACACTTCGATGCCATTAACTACCATACGAAGTATGTGAATAGTTGATCCATAATCTGAATGCGCGCTTCATTTGACTACACAAGGCCACAGTGTTGGGCAAGGGGGTTTTTTTTATCACTGAGACTGGTGTGAGACTCTAGAGCTGGAGGTCATAGGGGAAAGTTGTTGGAGCAGTAGGTAGAAAAAGTTTTTTTTCACAAAATGTGAAAGAGGTTATTTAGGGTTAAATTATCACAGTATCGACATGTGGCGCGCTGATGGTGGTGCAAGCGGCTATATTTATATCTATCTGTGCCCTTATATCACTTCATGGGCACACAAATTTATTTTCACACGGTAATATTTATTTGTTTCATGGCGTATCATTAATTATAGCTCTTACAATTGGAGGTTCGAGGTTAAGATTTATTTTTCAAATTATGGAAAGTTAATTTGTATAATGTCTCAATCAATAAAAAAAAGCTTTTAAAAAAATGAAAAATATGCTAAGCTCAGCCGGGCCAAATCTTATATGTCCTCCACCCAGGATCCCATTTGTCAAGTATTTTTGTAGACACTAAAAAAAGTAAAATGTTAGGTCAAGCTACAAACGCATGGACTTTTTTTATTGAGATGGAAATTGCTTCCGTTATAATTGTGCTCTCTAAAGGCTTAGGAAGAACAAGCAGAAATATGCTATGTTTGGCCGGACTGAATTTGATATACCCTTTACCATGTCTCTTTATAGGCAGTTTTAACAAGTAAAAGCGTGGTAAGCTGATTAAAGAAATCCTGATGGATCTCGGTGGGGACGGCACGAAGATTCTCGCTTATGCGGACGACGTCGTGCTGCTGGTCCGAGGCAAGTTTCTGTCAACGATCAGCGAGATCATGAAAGGTTGTCGCGATGGGCTACCAGAAATGGGTTAACGACCAACCCAGAGAAGACGAAGCTGGTGCTCTTCACGCGCAGATATAAGATACCGGAGTTCTGACTCACGTCCTAGGACGGGGTCACCCTGCGGCTGTCGAAGGAGTCGAAGTACCCAGGCATAGTTCTCGATTCGAAATTGTCCTGGAGGGGGAACACCGAGGGAAGAAGACGTAAGGCACTGTGCGGTTTTTACTCCTGGAAGAGGATGTTCGGTAGAAGTGGGGGGTGACTCCCAAGATGATTTATTGGATATATACGGCCATCGTGAGACCAGCACTGGTATGGTGGAACACGCATGCGAAGGAGTTCAAGAAGGTCCACAGACTGGTCTGCATAGGGATTTCAGGGGTGCTGAGATCCGCACTGCAATCAGGCCTGGAGGCGTTGCTGGATATGCAGCCCATTGGAGCCTACATTTGGAACTGCGCCGCCAGGGTCGCGTTTAGACTGAGAGAGCTCGGCATGCTGAAGGAGGATGGTTGCGGCCACAGTTCGATTCTGGGTGTTATGGATACGAAGGGTAGACCGACTACCTGGCACCAGTGCCGACTGGAGTGAGGGATTCGCGATTCGTTTTCCTTAGAGGGGCGAATGGAGGGCGGATGGTGTACTTGAGGAGGATGAGACCTCGATCTACACAGATGGCTCCAAGATGGAGTCAGGGACTGTACTGGGGGTCTACTCTGATGCACTCAATATCAGTAGGTCTCTGAGACTGCCGGACGAGTGTACGGTCGTTTAGGCAGAGGTCTTTGCCAATGCAGTAGCCGCAAGAGAAATTCTGGTTTTCAGGCCTACCGCCTTCGAAACGCAGAATTTATGTGGACAGTATGGCAGCGCTCAATGCCTTGGGGTTGAGGATGGTGAGGTCGTGATGCATGGCGCACTGTTTGGAATCCCTGGATAGGGACGTTGACATGGGTTGATGGGCATGAGGGGACTCCAGGAAATGATAGGGCGGACGAGGTCGCCAGGAGGGGTTTGCGGGCGAACCAGTCATGGGCCTTGCCTACATGCCATTTGTCGAGCTACTGAAGACAGTAGAGGGGATGGCCAGGGAGGCGTCGGTGGCGAATTGGGACACGGTAGATGGTTACCGGACTGAGAAGGCGCTATGACACTAGGAACTATTCTAAATATCCGACCCATTGACATACAGATTAAGTTTGAGGCGGCCGCTGCGGCTATGAGACTTGAGGTGATGGTAGAATGGATTGAGGATGGGAGCAGCTCATATCATCGTGGTATAATCGAGGCGAAGATAGGAAACCTGGAAGAAGATAAGAGGTTTTCGATCTGATACATGAGACGACACATGAGGTCGAGTGCGAGGAACTACTGCCAACGGCAAAGTCTTGTTCTGACGGAACCCTAGTATTGCCATCTGGAAGATCATATTACATGGATGGTTTGAAGTTAGAAAACAGAGAGGGCCAGGGGTCTACATTGAGAATCCAAGGACTCAGATCTGTTTTAGACTGTCTGACCATAATACGGTCCTGCAGGTGGAGATCCGGGCGATCACGGAATGCGTGAGGTGATGTGGTGCTAACGCGAGGACATCGAGAGTGTCAGTTAAATAGTCATAAGAACAATAACAACCAGAACAGTAAGATCACGAACAGTCTTGCAGTGTAAGAAGGAGATTAACTCCTTCTCTAAATATGGCAAAATCCGCAACGTTTGGGTGCCGGGCGATAACGGAGTAAGGGGGAATGAAAGAGCAGTCGATTTGGCAGTGAAGGCCAGAGGACTACCGACAATAAACTTGGATAACACTAAAGCTTTCGGGACTATGCAGTCCGAGTCATGGTCATAGGCGAAGCCTATGTAACACGGTGGACGAACTTTTTATTAAAAAAGACTACACGTTTTTTACTTACATGCAAATATTTTCAAAATGTAATAAGTACGGTTGACAAATGACAACAAATTATCCAAAATCTGACGAAAAAATACATGGAAGCTATATCTAAATCTCAACCGATTTCGATCAAACTTTATGCATATTTGCGGAATTCGTCGAGGAAATGGTTGTACAAAATTTTTGGAAGATTGATCAATCAATGCGCTTGCAGTGGGTCTAGGAGTGAAAATCGGGCGTTATATATATATATCTGAACAGATTTCTATGAAATTCACCAATAATATCGAGAGTCGTAAGAAAATCCTTTCTGTCGAATTTCGAGAGAATCTGTTAACAAATGATAATTTTATTGCTGTATTAATGCAAATCGGATGAACATATATAGGGGAGCTATATCCAACTCTGAACCGATTTCTATGAAATTCATCAGTAATATTGAGAGTCATAAGAAAATCCTTCCTTCCAAATTTCGAGAAAATCGGTTGACAAATGATAATTTTATTGCTGTATTACTGCAAATCGGATGAACATATATATGGTAGCTATATCCAAATCTGAACCGATTGAAATTTTCCAGTTATATCGAGAGTCATAAGAAAATCCTTCCTGTCAAATTTCGAGAGAATCGGTCAATAAATGACTATTTTATTGCATTATTACTGCAAATCGGACGAACATATATATGGGAGCTATATCCAAATCTGAACCGATTTCTATGAAATTTACCGGTTATATCGAGAGTCATAAGAATATCCTTTCTGTCGAATTTCGAGAGAATCGGTTAACAAATGATAATTTTATTGCTGTATTACTGCAAATCGGATGAACATATATATGGGAGCTATATCCAAATCTGAACCGATTTCTATGAAATTCACCAGTAATATTGAGAGTCATAAGAAAATCCTTCCCAACAAATTTCAAGAATATCGGTCAACAAATGACCATTTTACTGCTGTATTACTGCAAATCGGATGAACATATATATGGGAGCTATATCCAAATCTGAACCAATTTCTATGAAATTTACCAGCTATATCGAGAGTCATAAGGAAATCCTTCCTGTCAAATTTCGAGAGAATCGGTCAATAAATGACTATTTTATTACATTATTATTGCAAATCGGACGAACATATATATGGGAGCTATATCCAAATCTGAACCGATTTCTATGAAATTTACCAGATATATCGAGAGTCATAAGAAAATCCTTCTTGTCAAATTTCGCGAGAATCGGTCAATAAATGACTATTTTATTGCATTATTACTGCAAATCTGACGAACATATATATGGGAGCTATATCCAAATCTGAACCGATTTCTATGAAATTTACCAGTTATATCGAGAGTCACAAGAAAATCCTTCCTGTTAAATTTCGAGAGAATGGGTCAATAAATGACTATTTTATTGCATTATTGCTGCAAATCGGACGAACATATAAATGGAAGCTATATCCAAATCTGAACCGATTTTTTCCACTTTCAATAGGCTTTGTCTCTAGGCCGAAACACATGCCCATACCAAATTTGAAGACGATCGGATGAAATTTGCGACCTGTAGTTTGTACACAATTTAACATGGATAGGCGGTCAGACAGACGGACGGACAGACAGACAGACAATCGAATCAGGAAGTGATTCAGAGTCGACCGGTATACTTATCAATGGGTCTATCTCTCTTCCTTTTGGGTGTTACAAACTAATTCACTAAGTTATTATACCCTGTATCACAGTAGTGGTGTAGGGTATAAATAGAAAAAGTGTGTGATATAGAGAGTGAGTTATCTTTGCACACATCGAACCTTTTTGTTAATACAGTCTACAGGTTTTTTTGCATACATGCCCTTTTGTCGACCTTTTAGACCGTAAGGTGGCCTGAAATACATGGTGCCAAATTTAAATTCCAATTTCGTATTGTACTCTTCTAAAGTATACCAGTCAATGGTAACCTTTTATCGGATATTTGTATAAACGCCAGACAGTTGTGAAAATGTTCAACCGTGATATTTTAAGGTATGAATTATGGTCAATCCATATGTCTATTGGTGGAATTTGTAAAAGATTGTAACAATTCGCATACTAGCCTATGTTTAAGGGATCATATTAGCATTGGTATTTAAAACTTAATTTATCACGAAGAAAGGTATGGAAATCCGATTCGATTTCTTCCACACATTTTTCGTTGATCTTTTTTTCATTTGGTTAATAATTTTTGGTTTGTGGTGTTTTACGTTTAGAATATGGGAACAACTTCAAAATCTAGCTTGTCTGTTATTTGTTGTAGGTTTGCTTTCCTCTGCCATAACCCAAAAGTCATTTCAATGGTACCGTACGGCGTATACTTTATTTGTAGCCATAAACATTACTTATACGTACCATGGTACTAATGAAAACACCATAATCATTCATTACCATTATAGGTTATTAAGAATCTTCAAAAATTTCCCACAAAACTCTTAGACAGCAATTATAATGCTTCATGGAGACCACAGCAAAAACAATAATAGTTCACTGGAGCGTTTGTGTGAGAAGAATTCTCACTTTCCCATTGCTGTAAGGAGACTAAAGTGCTCATGGAATGCCATAAGTTAAACAATCATAAAGGACCATAGACAACAAAGCAGAAAAACAAATAAACAGTAACAACGATTATTTTTCATCAAAAACCACAAAATGTAATTAAAAATAATAGTCAACAATTTATTTTTAACATTCATGACTGCACAAATAGTCACACACAAACAGGCACACGTATACACACACACACACACACAAACAATTCATTTGCAGCATTAATGCTCAAGGCTATAAAGACGGAAGGAAAACAAAGCAAAAAAAAACACAAGGTACTGCATGTCTTTGTAAAACCCTATAGGGGGAAGAGTCTTTGCCCTATCGCCTCAGCCAGACTTCTTCTATATTTTGATAGATGTGTCGTCGCCAGTGGGTAGACTGGCAGTTGATGGGGTCTGTGCCATGGCTGTTGCTGTAATGAAATTTCTTAATTTCCGTTTCCTTAGATTATAATGAAAATGAAAAAAAACAATCTCCAAAATGAACGACCTAACTGTTTACATTGCCAGGTGGCATATCTCTTAAAAGACCATAAAAAGCGTTGCCAATGCCCTATGTCAAGGCACAGATAGACCAGTAGCATTTGTTGTCTCTGGCAGTTTTATTGGTTTTTCATTTACTCATGGTGGCACAGTAGTTTCTTTAAACGCAATTCCTTTCAAGTGATGACACTTTCTTTTACCCAACGTACAAGCAATCAACAAAATCGTAAAAGAACCCAACAGCCAGGGTTGCCAAGGTAAATATATGTTATGAGTAATTTTTATAGCCATAAGCATAGAGATACGCATGAAATTTTACACACATAGTTTTCTTTTGATTTAGGTCTCAGGGGATTAAAAATGGGCTAAATCACGTTCACATTTGAATACAGCTGCCTTAAAAAAAGGTCCTTCGACTTGACTTATGGGCTCCATAGAAGCCGTTATTGTTGTTTGAATTGGCTAAAATTTTGTTCATAGAGTTTCGTCAGGAGTAGTCCTGACGAAACTCTATGAACAAAATTCCATGGTTAGAATGGTATAAATAGGTCCAAAACCTGATATAGCTCCCAGGTAAATCGATATTCCATTTGGATATATTGCGTCTCTTTGGTTTTGGCTGATATTTTGCTCTTAAAGTTTTGTTAAGACTTCTAATATCCATGCTAAATATGGTCCAAATTAGTCTATAATCTGATACAGATCCCATATAAACCGATCTACCGATTTGACGTATTGAGCAAGGAGCCATAATTTTTATCCGATTTGAATAAAATGTAGTGATTTGTTATGAGTTCTTACACACATGTCATGTATGGTCCGAATTGATCTATAAACTGATTTACTTACCTACTTTACTTTAGTTGCCTATGACAGAACACTTGTTCCACTAACCGAACGTAGAATAGCGTTCCAAGCGCCTCTATTTTCGGCGCTCGTTCTAAAATCTCTGACACCAAGTTTCGAGGTATCTCCCACCACTTGATCTTTTCAACGGGCTTTTGGTCTTCTCGGTGTGTGTGTACCACCGCGTTTGCCTTCAAAAGACTTCTTTGCTGGAGCTTCTTCATCCATTCTGACAACATGACCTAGCGAACTCAGCCGTTTTATTTTAATGCTATGGTCGTCAAATAGCTCATACAGCTCGTGGTTCATACGTCGCCTATATATTGGGTTGCCCAAAAAGTAATTGCGGATTTTTCATATAGTCGGCGTTAACAATTTTTTTCACAGCTTGTGACTCTGTAATTGCATTCTTCAATTATCAGCTGTTACTTTTAGCTTGCTTTAGAAAAAAAGTGTAAAAAAAGTATATTTGATTAAAGTTCATTCTAAGTTTTATAAAAAATGCATTTACTTTCTTTTAAAAAATCCGCAATTACTTTGTGGGCAACCCAATATTTCCATTAACGCAAATTGGTCCATATATTTTACGAAGAATCTTTCTCTCAAATACTCCAAGTACTGCCTCATCTGCTTTCATAAGTGCCCATGCTTCAGAACCATATAACAGCAAGGGTAGTATCAGTGTCTTGTATAGTATAAGCTTCGTCTGTCGAGAGGTGACCTTGTTTCTAAACTGCTTACTTAGTCCAAAGTGGCATCTATTTGCCAGTATTATGCTTCGTTTTATCGCAAAAGTGGTGCCATTCGTTTCGGTTACGGCGATGCCGAGGTAGATAAAGTTACTGACTATCTCAACGTTGTGGTTCCCAACTTTCTCCTGTTTCTTTATCTGCTCGGTTGTGCAAAGCTTTTTGGGAGTTGAAACCATCCATTTCGTCTTATCTCCGTTTACTGTCAGACCCATTTTCATTGACTCTTTTTCGATTCTCCAAAGGCTGCAGTTACTACTTCCGGTGACCGACCTATGATGTCGACGTCATGGGCATAGGCGAGTAGCATGTGTTCTCTTGTAATTAGTGTGCCATATCTATTCACTTCTGCATCTCGTATAATCTTCTCCAGCACGATATTAAAGAGATCACACGATAGTCTGTCTCCTTGTCCGAAACTTTGTTCGGTATTAAATGGTTCGGAGAGACTCTTTTCTACTTTTACTGAGGAAGTGTCATCCTGCAGAGTCTTATGTATTTTGCAGGGGTACCAAACTCAGACATGGCCTGAAATACCTTTGAACCTAAAAGAGTATCAAAGGCGGCTTTGTATTCAACAAAGAAATGGTAGGTGTCTTTTTCCAGAATTTGGCGCAGTCTAAATATCTGGTCCAGGGTGGATTTAACAGGTCTAAAGCCGCATTGGTGGGGCCCAATTATCTCATTGACTTTAGGTTTTAATCTCTAACAAGTACCCTAATGAGTATCTTGAATGCTATGGGGAGGAGATTTATTCCTCTGTAGTTGGCACATTCCGTCTTGTATCCTTTTTTGTGTACGGGTCATAGTATGCTGAGGTTCCAATCATCGGATATGCATTCCTCTAGCCAGATTGCGCAGATAAGCTGATGTTTACCCCTTATCAGCATGTCGCCTCCGGTCTTAAATAGTACAGCGGGTAAACCGTCGGCTCCTGCTGCCTTGTTGTTCTTCAGTCGGGTCATTGCTACTTGGACCTCATTCCTCATAGTAGGTAAACATTCTATACCATAATAAGGGATTGGTTCTGCGGTATCCTCTTCGCCGCCAACGTCGGACACTAGCAGTTGGGTAAAATGTTATTTCCATATCCTCAGCATGCTATCTATGTCAAATACCAGATTTCCTTCTTTGTCTCTGCGGGAGGATGTGCCTGCTCCAAAGCCATCGGTTTGATGTTTAATTCTTTGATAGGACTTTCCGGACTTCATTCAGACTCCTGTACATCTCAATTGGCTCACACTCACGTCTTTCCATTTCCTTTTTCTTTCTGCGGAATAGACATTTCTCCTCTCACCTTTTCTCCCTATTCCACTGCTTCATCTGGCGCGTTGCTACTGATTCCAGGGTTGCTCTGTATGCTGCATTCTTGGCTTCAGTAGCATCTCGACACTCTTAGTTGTACCATGGGATTCTTCGGGGAGGCTTCCGGTAGCCAAGTTCGAATTTCGCGGCATTTTTCATGGAGTGGGCAATAGTTTGCCACTGCGCCAATAACATCATCGGAACAAGGAGTGCTTTCATCAAGCAGTTGGGTCAGTCGAGTGGAGTATGCCGCTGCCATCTGTTATGTTTGCAGCTTTTCAATGTCCAACTTCCGTGCAGTGTCAGTACTTTCCTCGACATGTTCAAACGGGTGCGAACCTTTGCTGCAACAAGGTAATGATCCGAATCTATATTCGCTCTACGGATCGATCGTTCATCTAACACGCTGGATGAATGCTTTCCATCTATCACAACGTGATCAATTTGGTTTCTCGTGTTTTGATCGGATGACAACCATGTGGCTTTGTGAATATTTTTATGTTGAAATCTTCTGCTACTACCATGTTTTTTGCCGCAGCGATATCTATCAGCCTCAACCCATTACTTGACGTTATCTCATGAAGGCTAAACTTTCCGACTGTTGGACCAAAAATGTCTTCCTTCCCTATTTTCGCATTAAAATCTCCCAGAACGATTTTAATATCATGGGCGGGACAGCGGTCATATTCTCTCTCTAAGCGCTCTAAGAAAATATCCTTGGTCTGCTCGCCCTTGTCTTTCGTCGGGGCATGGGGACAAATAAGGCTGATATTGAAGAGTTTGGCTTTTATGCAGATTGTGGCTAGCCTCTCATCCACCGGAGTAAAGCTGGTGACAAGGTGTTTCAGTATCCGACTAACCTCAAATCCACAGCCAAATTCATGCCTAGATTTTTATGCGCGGAAGACTCAGTGATGCTTGTTGTCATACAAACGATTCGCTGACCAATTACGATCATCTTTGTCTATCAACGGTGTAGATGTTGAGCAATCAGAAGCTCTTGTTGTTCTCGGCATGAAAATACAAAGTGATGTCCGTCGGGCTAAACATTTATTTGAGGTGTCGAAAGAAGCATTCAAGTGTTTAGGCTTCCTTAAACGGCGTAAGAATTACTTCAATCCGTCTGATCTTCTTAACATCTACACCACTTTCATAAGGTCGAAAATGGAGTACAACTCGCATGTATGAGCCTCAAAATCATCCCTAGAGCTACTGGACCGTGTACAGAGGAGAACGATGGCGTTGATTGGGGACAGTGGGGTATCCAACTCTATTGCCTCTCTTCATCATCGTCGCATTGTGGTTTGTTTGGCGCTGTTTTATCGGTACTTTCATGGTGTGTGTTCGTCTGGTATTCGTCTTCTTATTCTTGGTGTAAGGATGTATGTCAGGGATACTAGACATTTCAGGAACTCACATCCGTTTGTAATTGATTGGCCAGCGGGCCGCACAATGCATTATTGAGAGAATTCATATTTCGCCCGAATCGTTCGTATGTGGAATCGACTTCCGACTAATGTTTTTCCCACCCACTTTGACATCCAAATATTTTAGACAAATGTCAATAAGCACTACATCCTTTCCCCCCTCCAATTCCCATTTTTCTCTCGCCAACGCCATGCACTGCATTCATAGGGGACATCCCCTGCGCGTTGGCTGACAGAAAAAACAAACAAAAATTCATGCCTAGTGTTAAAGCAGCTATAGAATAGTTCGTCACCGTTTGGTGTTGTAGTGCCGCCATTCCCAGTCTATCGCAGTTCCTGTAAGGCGGTAATATCTGCCTTGTATTTCTCTAAAACATCCGCCACCAGTGCGTATACTGCACCCTCTCTATAAAGAATGCGAATATTCCAGGTGCAGATCCGCATGGTCCTTTTTATACCCTCCACCATAGGATGGAGGTATACCAGTTACGTCATTCTGTTTGTAACTCCACGAGATATTCGTCTAAGACCCCATAAAGTATATATATTCTTGATCCTTATGACATTTTAGGTCGAATTAGCCATGTCCGCTCGTCTGTCCACCCGTCTGTCCACCCGTCCGTCCATCCGTCTGTCCGTCCGTCTGTCTGTCAAAAGCACGCAAACTTTTCAAGGAATAAAGCTAGTCGCTTGAAATTTTGCACAAATACTTCTTATTAGTGTAGGTCGGTTGGGATAGTAAATGGGCTATATCGGTCCACGTTTTGATATAGCTGCCATATAAACCGATCTGGAATCTTGACTTCTTGAGCCGCTAGAGGGTACAATTCTTATCCGATTTGGCTGAAATTTCGCATGAGGTGTTTTGTTATGACTTCCAACAACTTTGCTGAGTATGGTTTAAATCGGTCCATAACCTGATATAGCTGCCATATAACCGATCAGGGGTCTTGACTTCTTGAGCCCCTAAAGGGCGCAACTATTATCCGATTTAACTGAAATTTTGCATGAGGTGTTTTGTTATGACTTTCAACAACTGTGCTAAGAATAGTTCAAATCGGTCCATAACCTGATATAGCTGCCATATAAACCGATCTGGGATCTTGACTTCTTGAGCCGCTAGAGGGCACAATTCTCATCCGATTTGGCTGAAATTTTGCATGATATGTCCTACTATGACTTCCAATAACTGTTCTGAGTATGATTTAAATCGGTCCATAACCTGATATAGCTGCCATATAAGCCGATCTGGGGTCTTGACTTCTTGAGCCGCTAGAGGGCACAATTCTTATCCGATTTGGTTGAAATTTTGGACGAGGTGTTTTGTTATGACTTCCAACAACTTTGCTGAGTATGGTTTAAATCGGTCCGTAACCTGATATAGCTGTCATATAAACCGATATGGGGTCTTGACTTCTTGAGCCTATAAGGAGCGCAATTATTATCCGATTTGACTGAAATTTTGCTTGAGGTGTTTTATATGACTTCCAACAACTGTGCTGAGTATGGTTTTAATCGGTCCATAAACTGATATAGCTGCCATATAAACCGATCGGGGGTCTTGACTTCTTGAGCCGCTAGAGGGCACAATTCTTATCCGATTTGGTTGAAATTTTGGACGAGGTGTTTAGTTATGACTTGCAACAACTTTGCTGAGTATGGTTTAAATCGGTCCATAACCTAATATAGCTGCCATATAAACCGATCTGGGGTCTTGACTTCTTAAGCCACCAGAGGGCGCAATTATTACTTGTACAATTATTATTTGTACAGCGGCTTCTCTTATGACCTTGAACATACGTGTCGAAAATGGCATGAATCGGTTTATAGCCTAATGCAGCTCCCGTATAAACCGATCTCCCTATTTGACTTCTTCAGCCCCTAAAGTGCGCAATTCTTACTAGATTTGGCTGAAATTTTACACAATGACTTCTACTATGGTCTCCAATATTCAGTTCAATTATGATCCGAAATGAACCCTACCTTGATATTGTTCCAATAACATAGCAATTCTTTTCTTTGTTTGCCTAAAAAGAGGTACCGTGGCAAGAGCTCGTCAAATGCGATCCATGGTGGAGGGTATATAAGATTCGGCCCGGCCGAACTTAGCACGCTTTTACTTGTTTCGTTTGCGTGGGTCGTCAATGATTCTTTTTACTGTTCCTTTGTTTCTCATAGTAGTTCTCATAGTTTTCCGTGGCAGTGTTACTGGCCCAGCGCCCCAACCGCATGGGTTTTGCGGGATTTCACACATGGGAACAAACGCCTATGTTGGCCATTGGTTATTTGAAGGCTCCAATAACTCGCCTTGTCATCTCGAGTATCATTGGCACTCAGTATTTAATTAAGAGCCAGTGCCACCTGACTCCTCACTGAGACTCTCCTCTCGAAAATTGTTGATTGCTTGCGGCCGCATTTGCATCTACTCCTCATAAATACGGAGCTTTCCACCATCCGCAACCTGTGGACGCGCCCAGGTAGCTTTCAGCTAAGCTTCCCGTGATAACGATGGACACCACACAGGTTCGAGCTCAAAGTTCCAGCCTGTGTGGTGCTCATAATTATCCCGTGTTGGCCCATATACATTGATCCTTTTTTTTCTTCAGGAACTTCTACAACCTTTTAATTATATCCGATTTGTTGGAAATTTTGCACGAAAAATACACCAATGGTTTCCAACAACCACAAGATGGCCTGCCTTTTAGCCGTAAGCTTGGCCCGATTATATAGTTTTTCCATATAAGTCATATACCCCTCATATATCCATGGTGGAAGGTTCTCAAGATTTGGCATGACCAAACTAAGCAAAAATGCAAATTTTGTCCATGAACATTCCACTAAGGATCAGGGGCAAACTTCTCACATATCAATGAGTGCAGTCCGATTCAAGTTAAAGCTCAAGAGACCTTTTTTTTATAGTCGAGTCCGAACGGTGAGCCGCAGTGCGACACCTCTTTGGTGAGAAGTTTTATATGGCATAGTACCTCACATATGTCACCAGCATTAGGAGGGGAAGACCACCGCTGAAAATTTGTTCTGATGGTCTCGCCAGGATTCGAACCCAGGCGTTCAGCGTCATAGGCGGACATGCTAACCTCTGCGCTACGGTGGCTTCCAAACTAAACACGTTTTTTATTTTCAACTTAAAATTGTTTCAATGGCAACACTCCTTAATACAACTGTAGCCGTTCCGTTCCGGTGATGGCGTAAGCATTAGTCATAGGCCCATTCCCATCCCTTGGTATGCATTTGTTGGATTAGAGGGTGAAATGATTAGAAAAGTCTCATTGTAATGACGTAAATGTGTAAGAACATCACCTGGAAGCGTTCAACGCTCAAGTCACACAACGACAAGCCACAGCACAGAGGCAAAAGAAAAGAACAACAATAATGACCTTAATGGATTTTTATTGCTTCTTAAATCTTGGCAAACAGAATGCCAAAGAAGCACCAGCAAGAATAACAACAAGCAGAAGAAAGCCCCCCCCCCATCATCTGGCCAACAACTGGAGAAGCAGGTTTTAACTGTTGCGAAATTGTGAAGAAGCTGTTGGTTGAGAATGAGAAATTTCAAAGAAGAAATAAACAAATAATTTGCCTAATTTAATCAATACACCAGACAGTATTGAAATGCTTTAGGGTGAATTGCAAATAAAGACATAACTGTGAAAAATTATTGACACCTATATTCCTAAGCCTTTCATCTATGTCCCTTATGGGAGGTGAGTCTGGAGGTGGTAATGCAAATTTGCCCATAAACATTCCATTAAGCTCAATGACAAGGGGGCTCATTTTTATAGCCGAGTTCGTACAGCGTGCCGCAGTGCGACACCTCTTATGAGGAAAGGTGTTAACATGGCATAGTTACTCACAAATATCGCCATTAGGAGGGAATAATCACCACTAAAGATTTGATAATGGTCTCGCCAGGATTCGAACCCAGGCGTTCAGCGTTATGCTAACCTCTGCGCTACGATGACCTCCCTTGTTTGTAACATCCAACACACTCTTTAAGTGGTTGGAATAATAGAAGACCCATCACTCTCAGGTTTATTAAGAGGCTTGGTGCGAATGATTCTAAGACTCTCACTGATAGGGAGAGAGATTCCCTAAATAGGGCTGGGGAATTCGCTGCACGGGCTACCCCAAAGACTACAAGTCTAGATTCGGAAACTGCACCGCAGCCAGCCAAAATGCTGCGGTCACCTGGAGGGCATCCCATGCCTACAAGAACTAGGGCGAACAATAGTCAGATGGGTCTAAGAACTTTTGCTAATGTCGCTAGGGACAGTTTGGTGATGGCAGGTGTCGGCAAGGGAGAAGAACAGGGCTGCATGCCTAGGAATAATCGAAGTGGGATAGTCAATGGATTGTCATCAGTACACTCCGATGTCCTTGCGGTATTTCCTGGATCTCCTCCAATTTATAACGATGCTGGCTGGTATCGGGGCCGATACAGACTAATTGCCTTCGGCAATCAACGCTCAATTGAAATGTATCGTTGTACTCTAAAAAAGATTTGTGAGATCTGGCCAGCCGCAGCACTAGATTTAGTCAAGAAGGAAAATATTCCTTCCCGACCAAAGGCTCGTGCTTGGATCCCAAGGATTCTCTCAGATCCTGAATCGATATTTGGCAGACTATGGGAAGAATGGTGGATTGGATAAGGCTGATGGTGACCGGAGACATGCAGTATTCGAACTAAACTCCGGCTGTCCGGCGCAGACCTCAACAAGTCTGAAGGGGTTGTATCTTACGAATTCAACAAGTGGAAATTAATGATATATAGAAGCGATGGGGCATAGGAATCAGAAGACGGGTCAGCAGTTGTTGCTGAACACTTGCCTGAGGAACTATCGATCACATCGCTAAAGTCTGGCGGGTTGTAGCAGACTGAAAATCCCCCTGCCATAATCGAGACAGGGGGGAATGGCATTGAAACTGGACCCGACAAGCCCTGTGTAAGTGGGTCACAAAGTTGAACTGGGCTGAAAGTGCGCGCCAGCGGGGAAGCACGGAACACAGAAAGTACTTCGACAGCAGCAGTTGGCGAAGCGTCTAAGGAGAAATCGTCCACACCGCAAGTGTCCAGTGTCCTGGGGAAGAGTGGTTCCACAGCCTTCTTACCTGCCCCTGGATAGGCACGGAAGCTCATCATGACAAGTTCTAACGATGAACTCCTTGGGGAGTCAGAAGACGAGGCTAACACAACAGTGGAGGAAGTTCTGCATCCTGACTATGGTCCGGTTTCTACAGATAAATCTCCACCATTGCAAGGCCGCTTTGGCGGCACTAAAGGTCCTCCTGATGGCATGGGCGTGTGGAGGAATGGTTCGTGGACTAAAAATTCCGGTATTTAAACTACTCCAGGGTACGGGGAATGGGAGACACAGAGCCTGTATTCTTGCAAAGAGTAGTCTAAATATTCTTCTTCTTCCGTCGCTAAGCACTGAAGAAGTAGTAGTAGCCAGCCTTGAAATATGCAAGTATCATTACTCACTGGCTACCCTATACATGGGACACGATTCAGATATGCCGCCTTCAAACCTTAAGTCGCTGGTTGAAGCTGCTTCTGTAGGGAAGAAAAGCCTCATTGCAAGAAGTGATGCTAATGCACATCAACAGATATGGGGAAGTTTGGATGTCAACGAAAGGGGTGAGTTGCTTATCGACTGGCAATTTGTAATAAAGGGCATTAACCGACCTTTATTACAAGGAACAGGTAGGGGGTACCAGATACCCTTTGTATCGAAAGATATAGGTGGAATAATATGCGACTGAGAAGTGTTGGATGGCTACAGCTTCTCTGATCATCGTTATATTAGTTTCAGCCTTGGAGAAAATACTGCAGAAATGGTCCCTCGGAAGGAGGATTGGGATAAATTTCGTCACACATTCTGCACCACTATCCCTTCTAGACCAGAAAAGCAAGTGAAAACAGCGAAGGATATGGACATAGTGGTCAAGCGGATCACTAAGGCTCTAAATGACTCGCTTGTATCAGCGTGACTTAGTGCCAAGCCAAGGGGCAAACAGCGACCGCCATGGTGGACCCCCGAGCCGCTTGGTCTAAGGAAGGAGTGCAGAAAACTCTTCAACAGAGCAAAAGCCACAAGAGCACCACACGATTGGGACATCTATAAGGCAGAGCTAAGAAAATATAAGGGCGAGCTGGGAAAGGGTCAGAACAAATCCCGGGTTGAATTCGGCAGCTCCGTGAAGGATTATTCCTACTTCTGAACATATTTGTTAACTACTCTCGAATACCTTTCATTTGAGTCCCATATTGTCATGATCGTCAAATTAACCTATTTTAAGGGGTTTTGGGGCTGGGGCGGACCCAACTTTTATTATGAAATTCGTACTCTACTCGTGAATACCTTTCATTTGAATCCCATATTGTCCCGATCGGTCCACATTTATTTTTGGGTAGTACTTTTGGAATAAGGGGAGGGTCCGCCCCCCTCCCGATATCAAAAAATTATAAAGCCTATTCCTACTTTCTGACCATATTTGTAACCTACTCTCGAATACCTTTCATTTGAGTCCCATATTGAAATGATTGTCAAATAAACCTTTTTTAAGGGGTTTTGGGGCTGGGGCGGCCCCTCGGTAATTGGACTCAACTTTTATTTTGAAATTCCTACTCTACACTTGAATACCTTTCATTTGAATCCCATATTGTCCCGATGGGTCCACTTTTATTTTTGGGTAGTACTTTTTGGGGTAAAGGGGGGGGGTCCTCCCCCCTCCCGATATCAAAAAATTATGTAGCCTATATTTCCTTCCAGACCAACCTACACAATCTTTGAAAATTTCAAGGTATTCGGTTCAGCCGTTTTTGTGTCTATATGGAACAAACAAACAAACCGACAAACAGACGAACAAACCTACAAACAAACATAATTTGATTTTTATATCCTCCGCCATAGGATGGGGGGTATACTAATTTCGTCATTCTGTTTGTAACTACTCGAAATATTCGTCTGAGACCCCACAAAGTATATATATTCTTGATCGTCGCGACATTTTATGTCGATCTAGCCATGTCCGTCCGTCTGTCCGTCCGTTTGTCTGTCGAAAGCACGCTAACCTTTGAAGGAATAAAACTAGCCGCTTGAAATTTTGCACAAATACCGCTTATAGGTGTAGGTCGGTTGGTATTGTAAATGGGCCATATCGGTCCATGTTTTGATATAGCTGCCATATAAACCGATCTTGGGTCTTGACTTCTTGAGTCTCTAGAGTGCTTAATTCTTATCCGATTGGAGTGAAATTTTGCACGACGTGTTTTGTTATGATATTCAACAATGGTTCCAAGTATGGTTTAAATCGGTCTATAACCTGATATAGCTGCCATATAAGATTCGGCCCGGCCGAACTTAGCACGCTTTTACTTGTTAAATATTGGGTTGCCCAAAAAGTAGTTGCGGATTTTTCATATAGTCGGCGTTGACAAATTTTTTCACAGCTTGTGACTCTGTAATTGCATTTTTTCTTCTGTCAGTTATCAGCTGTTACTTTTAGCTTGCTTTAGAAAAAAAGTGTAAAATAAGTATATTTGATTAAAGTTCATTCTAAGTTTTATTAAAAATGCATTTACTTTCTTTTAAAAAATCCGCAATTACTTTTTGGGCAACCTAAGAAGAATAAGATTGATAAAAATAACCACTGTGAATAGTTTTGGTTTCCTCGACATCCTTGCCTGTTATAGACCGATACCTCTAAAGAAACTTCTTTGGTGCACAAATGCTAACAAAATTTGTATAAGATGGGCACCCAAGGCGCTGGGCACCCAACATTCGGCCTAGCCGAATATATCACATGTTTACTTTTCAAGTTATGCATCACTTAGCTCAGGTTGCTTATTGCATTAATTTGCTACATTTGCGATACCTTGAAAAGGGGACAAAATTTCCAATTGAATTATACATGTAATTGGATCTCTCATTTCCGTTGTCTAAGCATACAAGCCTCCAGAATGGATGCGTTACCATTATTGATGGACTGACATTTAAAATGCTTATGGCGCAGCCTTAAAGCTTGTAGGCTTGTAGGGTAATTCGTTACAGACTTAATTAACTTAAACGGATATGCCGTCGGCAGTAAAGGTGATCCTTTAAACTAATTACAAAATATAGTAGGGAAGCCAATGAAAGATTGGTATTTGCAAGAAAAATGATATGGGTGTGATTAACTTTGCCAGGGTTTAATTTGAATAGATAAATTTGAATTTAAGACAAAATTACATTGACTTTAAAGGATAATAGAAACCTTTGTCGAAATTTTTGCTTTAGAAACCAATTTTTTTCAAATTCTTTCGGATTCAAAATTTTACCCACAAGTTGAATCAATTTTCTATTCACTCCTTCAAGAACTTCCTCAACATTTTGGTATTTGGTGGATAAAATCCAGTCCTTTAACGCCTACCATTGATTCCATTAACTTATTGTAGTCCCCCTTAGAGAAATGCCATTTGGTTTGATTATATTTATTATGCCCACATCCCATGTAAAAGTTTATAAATTCTCAATTATTATTTTCATAAGTACTCGTGCATGTATGTGTGTTTCGTATGACTAATACCAATTTTCTCAATCTATATTTTACAGGAAATCTCCGGAGATTTGTCTGGTAAGTTCTTGTTCTATCATTTTAGGACTGCAAAGTAATCTCATATAACGACATTTGCAGCATCAGCTAGCAGTGAGTAAAAGTAACTTCGGCCACAACTACACACCCACAACCATTGGCACAAGAAAGTTTAGTCGTTATTAAAGTCCATTTTATGTTTATGCAATCTCAAATAAACTATTTATAATATGGCCACCCTCACCCTTACCCGGACCCGCATCCACAGATGCTGCTCTTACACAGAGGAAAGAGGATGTGCGGACTAAAAGATTAAGAGAGACAGATAAGCCTTGTGGCGTATATGCTGCAGAGTTTTGTGTTGAAGGATGCTTAGTCGGTCTATTTGGTGTATTAGGGTGTACAGGATGCAAAGCGTGTTGGTTCCCTCAAAATTTGTTTTTAAGTGTTGTACAGTTAATAGGTAATAGAAATGGCGGTGTTTATTTAATATAGGGACAAAGAGTCTCATTGTGGGAAATGCTGCTAATGTACATTACCAGATATGGCAACAACCTCAAAGGTCCTGGATGCCTTGCGAAACAGCCTTACAATAGTGGAAATTTAGACATAGAGGATGGAAATGGGGATGTTTACCTAATATAGGGACAAAGAGCCTCATTGTGGGTAGTGCTGCTAATGCACTTCACCAGATATGGGGATTTTCGGATGTTAACGATAGGGGTTAGCTACTTATAGAATAGACATATGATTAGTTGAAATCTGGTGATTTTTATACCCTGCACCACCACTGTGCTACAGATTTGTGCATTTATTTGCAACGCTAAGAAGGAAAAGAGCTAGACCCATTGATAAGTATACCGATCGACTCGGAATCACTTTCTGATTCGATTTAGCCATGTCCGTCTGTGAGTCCATGTATTCTTGTAATCAAAGTGCAGGTCGCATTTGTTGTCCAAGTGTCATATCACTTTTTTGGCCCAAGGACAAACGCTATTGATTTTGAAAAAAATCGGTTCAGATTTAAATATAGCTCCCATATATATCTTTCATCCGATATGGCATTTTAAGGCTGTCGAAGCCACAATTTTTGCCCAATCATTACAAAATTTGGCATTGGGTATTTTATTTTAGGTCTACATATGTGTGCGAAATTTCATTAAAATCGGTTCAGATTTAGATATAGCTCCCATATATATCTTTCATCCGATATGGCCTTTTAAGGCTGTAGAAGCCACAATTTTCGTCCAATCTTTACAAAATTTGGCATTGGGTGTTTTATTTGACGTCCTAATGTGTGTGGAAAATTTCATCAAAATCGGCCCAGATTTAGATATAGCTCCCATATATATCTTTCATCCGATATGGACTTTTAAGGCTATACAAGCCATAGTTTTAGTCCGATTTTTAAAATATTTTGCGCAAGGTGTTTTATTTGACGTCCTAATATTTGTGCAAAATTTCACAAAAATCGGTCCAGATTTAGATATAGCTCCCATATATCTCTTTCATCCGATATGGCTTTTTAAGGCTGTAGAAGCCACAATTTTTATCCCATCTTTACAAAATTTCGCGTTAGGTATTTTATTTGAGGTCTACATATGTGTGCAAAATTTCATCAAAATCGGTTCAGATTTAGATATAGCTCCCACATATATGTAGCGCCCGATTTGCACTTAAATGGCCGTAGTAGCTACAATTTTCAACCGATCTGCACAACGTTTGGCACAGACTGTTTTGTTTCTGATATAAACATATCTGGATAATCTTATCAAAATCGGTTCAGATTTAGATATAGCTCCCATATATATCTTTCATCCGATTTGGCCTTTTAAGGCTGTAGAAGCCACAATTTTGATCCGATCTTCACCAAGTTTAGCGTGGAGTCGTTTTTGTGAGGTCCCAATGTATGTGCAAAATTTCACAAAGATCGGTCCAGATTTAGATATAGCTCCCATATATATATCTTTCATCCGATATGGCTTTGAAAGGCTGCAGAAGCCACAATTTTTGTCCAATCTTTACAAAATTCGGCGTTGGGCATTATATTTGAGGTCTTCATATGTGTGCAAAATTTCATAAAAATCAGTTCAGATTTAGATATACCTCCCACATATATGTAGCGACCGATTTGCACTTAAATGGCCTTAGTAGCTACAATTTTCAACCGATCTGGACAACATTTGGCACAGACCGTTTTGTTTCTTAACATATCTGGAAAATTTCATCAAAATCGGTTCAGATTTAGATATAGCTCCCATATATATCTTTCATCGGATATGGGCTTTTAAGGCTGTAGAAGCCACAATTTTGATCCGATCTTCACCAAGTTTGGCGTGGAGTAGTTTTTGTGACGTCTCAATGTATGTGCAAAATTTCGTAAAAATCGGTGCGGATTTAGATATAGCTCCCATATATATCTTTCATCCGATTTGGCCTTTTAAGGCTGTAGAAGCCACAATTTTGGTCCTACCTTTACGAAATTTTGCATGAGGTGCTTTATTTGACATCTTCATATGTGTTCAAAATTTCATAGAAATCGGTTCAGATTTAGATATACCTCCCATATATATATTTCATCCGACAAGGCCTTTAAAAGCTGTAGAAGCCACAATTTTGGTCCGATCTTTTTAAAATTTGACATGCTGTGTTTTGTTTAACGTCCTCATATGTGTGCAAAATTTTTTAAAAATTGATTCAGTTTTAGATATACCTCCCATATATATCGTTCATCCGATATGGCCTTTTAAGGCTGTAGAATCCACAATATTTGTCCGATTTTCCATGAGACGTTTAAATTGACGTTCCGATACGTGCTCAAACTTTCAATAAAATCAGTTCTAATTTAGATATAGCTCTAATGTGTATATTTCATCCGATATGGACTTTTAAGGTAGTAAAATCCACAATTTTGGTCACATCTCTACAATATAGGGCGTGAGATGTTCTATTTCATGCCCCAGTATTTGTGTCATACAAATTGGCATAGGTTTGGATATAACTCCCATATAATCTTTTATCCGATATGGCCTTTTAAAGATGTGGAAATCCAAATCTTTTGTCCTATGGTCGGAAAATCTTACAAGGTTCTAAATTGCTATTTCAATTGATATCCAAATTAAAGTGTGACTAGATTTCGAGATAAGTTCTACATATAAAAAGTACCACATGCACGAGGTGGTGTAGGGTATTATATAGTCGGCACCGCCCGACTTTTGCCTTTCCTTATTGGTTATTAACAGAAAGACAGGGTAGCTGACACGAACTGTTAGCAGTTCAATCGACCACGTTTTTTTGTCATTATCATCCAACACTTCCCAGTCACATATCCTTCCGCTGATATTCTCCTTTACAAAGGTAACATCTAGTATCTCCTGGCTATTCCTTTAAACAAAGGCCGGTTACCAATTTAATTGACCAAATGTTTATATCCACCATCGAAGGATGGGGGTATATTCATTTTCTCATTCCGTTTCCAACACATCGAAATATCCATTTCCAACCCTGTGAAGTATATATATTCTTGATCGTCGAAAAAATCAAAGACGATCTAGCTATGCCCGTCCGTCTGTCCGTCCATCTGTCCCTCCGTCCGTCTGTACCTCCGTCCGTCTGTCCCTCCGTCCGTCTGTCACTCCGTCCGTCTGTCCCTCCCTCCGTCTGTCCCTCCGTCCGTCTGTCCCTCCGTCCTTCTGTCCCATTCATCTGTCCCTCCGTCCTTCTGTCCCATTCATCTGTCCGTCCGTCCGTCTGTACCTCCGTCCGTCTGTCCCTCCGTCCTTCTGTCCCATTCATCTGTCCGTCCGTCCCTCTGTCCCTCCGTCCGTCTGTCCCTCCGTCCGTCTCTCCCTCCGTCCGTCTGTCCCTCCATCCGTCTGTCCCTCCATACGTCTGTCCCTCCGTCCGTCTGTCCCTCCGTCCGTCTGTCCCTCCGTCCGTCTGTCCCTCCATCCGTCTGTCCCTTCGCCCGTCTGTGCCTCCGTCCGTCTGTCCCTCCGTCCGTCTGTCCCTCCGTCCGTCTGTCGCTCCGTTCGTCTGTCGCTTCGTCCGTCTGTCCCTCCGTCCGTTTGTCCCTCCATCCGTCTGTCCCTCCGTCCGTCTGCTTATTAAAATCCCGCTACAGTCTTTAAAAATAAAGATATTGAGCTGAAACTTTGCACAGATTCTTTTTATACCCTACACCACTACTGTGGTACAGAGTATTATAATTTAGTGAATTAGTTTATAACTCCAAAAGGAAGAGAGATAGACCCTCTGATAGGTATACCGATCGACTCAGAATCATTTTCTGATTCGATTTAGCTATGTCTGTCTGTCTGTCTGTCCGTCTGTCCATGTTAATTTGTGTACACACTACAGTTCGCAATTTTCATCCGATCGTCTTGAAATTCGGTATGGGCGTGTTTTTCGGCCTAGAGACGAAGAATATTGAAATTGAAAAAAACGGTTCAGATTTCGATATAGCTCCCATATATGTATATGTTCGTAAGATTTGCAGTAACGCTGCAATAAAATGGTCATTTGTAAACCGATTTTCTCGAAATTTGACAGGAACGATTTTCTTATGACTCCCGACATTACAGGTGAATTTACTAAAAATCGGCTCTGATTTGGGTATAGCTCCCTTATATATGTTCGTCCGATTTGCAGTAATAATGCAATAAAAAAATCACTTGTTACCCAATTCTCTCGAAATTTGGCAAGAAGGATTTTCTAATGACTCGCGACATTACTGGTTAATTTCATTGAAATCGGGTCAGTATTAGTCATAGCTTCCATATATATGTTCGTCAGATGTTGGGTAATTTGCAATAATGTTGTCACTTGTCAACCGTAGTTATTACAGTTTGAACATATTTTTGCACGCCGAGGTCCATCAAAAATGGTTCAGAATTGGATGCAGCTCCCACATTGTACTTATAGGGTAGGTATAGGGTATTATACAGTCGGCACCACCCGACTTTTGCCCTTCCTTACTGGTTTTGTCTACAGTCAGGTTAAGTTCGAAGATGAGCTATATTGGACTATATCTTGAAATAACCCCCATATAGACCGATTTGCCGATTTAAGGTTTGAAAGTCACATTTAGTGCCCGATTTTGCCGAAAGTGAGTTGGGTTAGGGTAGTCAACAACCTACTTCAGTTTGGCACAGATCGGTTCAGATTTGGGTATAGCTGCCATATGGACCGATCTCTCGATTTAAGGTCAAATTGCAAAATTTTGCCCATGAACATTCCACTTAGGAACAGGGGCAAACTTCTCACATATGAATGAGTGCAGTCCGATTCAAGTTTTAAGCTCAATGATAAGGAGTCTCCTTTTTATAGCCGAGTCCGAACGGCGTGCCGCTGTGCGGCACCTCTTTGGAGAGAAGTTGTACATGGCATAGTATCTCACAAATGTTGCCAGCATTAGGAGGTGGAAAACCACCGCTGAAAATTTTTTTCTGATGGTCTCGCCAGGATTCGAACCCAGGCGTTCAGCGTCATAGGCGTCATATATTAATATCCATAAACCTAATTCGACGCTTTAGCCATTCAGTCAGAGTCGGTATCCTAATATATAGACGGCGCTCTACTATTTCCGTCGCTCAAATTTCTTCATTTCAAATTTACACAAATTTTGATAAATTAGCCTGCATACCCAATGTCCAAGGTATCAAAAGTCCGGCTTTGCCCAAACTTAGCATGTCATTATTTGTTTCCGCTTGGACAATTGTACTTCGTACTGAGTGTGGAAAATGTTATAACCATCTTAGATTCATACAACCCATCCCAGCAAGTAGTTCCCCTAATTCTCCTATGGAATGGCTTATTAAAAATTAAATTGTTTTAATAATTGCACTATTCCATTACACTCCATAGTACAGAGGCGCCCATCTAAGGCTTCCTTGACTCTCGGTATCCTCTGGTTTTCGCTTCAAAAACCAAACAAATCAACAAAAAACAAAAAAGAAAGAAAATCATGGAGTGTAGGAGCTTTTCTGTACTCTTTCTTGTTTTCCATTCCGATTACCTTTAAATAAATTTTCTTATTTGAAAAGGAAACGGAAACGTTGGAAGCCTTAGAATATAAAGAAGAAGAAGTAGAGAAAAAAAAACAACTATAAAAAGAAATCCAACAGTCTTTGAAAAACAACAAACAAAGGCCATCGCAAAGACGAGGTTACACACAGCCCTCTCGTCCAAGACGGGGAAAAGAAAAACTTTGCGAATAGCAAGAATTATATAAAAGCTAAACTTCACTCCGAAACAAAGTCACATACGCGCAGACACATGAATAGCAGCTACCTTAGCTAGACAACAATAACGCCAAACTCAATAGGAAACCTCTCAACCAAAGGAAATACATAGTGGGCTAGAAAGGACTCATACACACACACACATACAGTGTGCGAATGCCAAAAGCCAAAGATCCTTGAGACTCCTACAATCGGGGCAAAAGTAGGTGTGTGTGTGTGTGTGCTTATCTCTGTCTCTCTTTCCTGGGGAGAAATGCAAAAATTACCAAAAATAATAGCAAATGTTATGTGAGCAAATATCGATGTGTAGAAAAACGTGTGACCTTCACTCATACTGCCTCGCATTTCCGCACCCAGCAAAACCTTACACCCACACACACGCAGGCACACATGGGGTTTTTGCTTCTCTACACTTCCCTATGTCCCTTATCTATCTATCGAAAGCACCATTTGGAATTTTCATTTGCTTAAGCTCAAAACTCTGCTCTACAAACATTGGTATGCCATAATGTAATATTTGCTCGATTTACATACCCCGACCTTTGCAATTGTACAAAAACATTTCCAATAGTTTGTTATCCATGGAGTCACGATATTATTTTGGAAACTTTCTTTGGCTGCTGCTGCCTTCTCCACGTCTTTTCGTCTCTGTGCTCATACAATACAAATAATTTGAAATTTAATGGAATTCGTTTTTTTGTGTGTTTAGTTTTGACTTCTATTCTTTCTGGCTACCCATTCCGTTTCCTCCTTTCCCTTTTTGACAAATTTGCGGAATACAAATTTTGAAGTGGGTCTCAAGTGCAGAGTGGTAATGATAAAATTTACTTTGATGACCACAGAAGCTTAAGTTAATGTCACGCTTTGAAAGTTTTAATGAATAATTCTCTTAAATGAATTACCTTGAAAGGTCAGCAAAATTTGTTTCATATGGCATTACGAAAATTGGGTTATACAACAAAAATGAGATTCGTGCAAAATGGTGGTAAGGTCATGTAGGGTAAATCAATAAGGGAATATCCTTGTTTTTGGAAAGTAAGATGAAAAAAGGGTTAATTCATTTAGTACAATTGCTGCTAATTATTTCTGCGAAAGTTGCTTATTGGCGAAAAATGGTTTTATTGGGTTGCCCAAAAAGTAATTGCGGATTTTTTAATAAAACTTAGAATGAACTTTTATCAAATATACTTTTTTTTACACTTTTTTTCTAAAGCAAGCTAAAAGTAACAGCTGATAACTGACAGAAGAAAGAATGCAATTACAGAGTCACAAGCTGTGAAAAAATTTGTCAACGCCGACTATATGAAAAATCCGCAATTACTTTTTGGGCAACCCAATATATGGCATTAAAACTAGGATATGTGGCGCGACGCATCGTACTTAACATGAGTGTAGGAACTATTAATGGACATTATATATGAAACTAGCTGATCCGGTCCCGCTCCGCTGCTCCTTCTTTTACAATATATGGAACAAAAGTTTCCTTGGTATATTTATTTTCGACAATTAAAGATCTTTTAGTAAAAAAACCATGCTAACTTGACAAACAGTTTAACAATATAAGTGCCTTTATCTGAATCCCATATGATCTTTATTGGTCTACGAATTTAATTTTGGATGTAAGGTGTACTCCATTCTTAAAATACTTCATTTCAGCCCGATATTTGCATGATGTCTGATTTAGCGGTGTTATCGGGGGAGAGGTGGTCCCCCAGATACTTGGCCCTGAAAAAATATCAGCATCGTGCTCTTCTCTCAAATACCAGTTATTTAAACCCCATATTGCCATTGGCTTAAAAGGAGTTTACAGGATGAGGCGTCCCCCAAACACATGGCCCCAAAATAGGTTATCAAATTCGTGTTCTATCCTCAAATCCCTTACATTTGAGCCACATATTGGCATGGTCGAAAAATTTTTTCCCTTTGGGGGTGTTTTGCCCTAAGTACATGGTCCTACATTTGGCTAACAAATTCGTATTCTACCTCCAAATACCTTTATTTGAGCCCCATAATGCGATGGTCACTAAAAAATTGCTGTTTGTGGGATATTTTGGGAATGGGGTAGACCCCCAGAAAATTCGTCCCGAAAATGGGTATCAATTCTTGCTCTACCAATACCTTTCAATACCTTTCATTTAAGCTCCACATTGACTTGGTCGGAAAATATGCCTGATTTAGGGGTGTTTTGGGGATTGGAGTGGTCTCCCCAAACACTAAGCCCGGAAAATATATCAGCAAAGTGCTCTATATATCATTTATTTGAACCCCATTACCCTCAAAATTGGATATCAAATTCGTTTTCTAATCTCATTTAAACTCCTTATTGCAAAAGTCAGCAAATATGTCCGGTTTGGGGTAATAGCCCCAAAAACTATGAATATTTAGTTCCACTCTTTGAAGGACCCAAATTGTCTTGGTGAACAAATACTTCCTATTTGGGGGTTGTTATGGTGGTGGGACGTCCGCTAGACAGTTGACCCCTAGTGTTGATATCAGATACGTGGTCTACTCCTACATATCTTTGATTTGAGCCCCATATTTCTATAGTCGGCAAACATGACCGGGGTGTTTTGGGGGATGGGCGGATGCTATTCAGTGAGTTGGCCTTGAAAATATATATCGGATTCGTGTTCCACTTTAAAAATCCTCTTATTTGAGCCTCATATTGCAATAGTCAGAAATTCTCCGCACCTTTTATTTAAGCCCCATATTACCATTGTCAGTAAATAAGTCCAGTTTGGGGGATGTTTTTGGTGAGAGGTGGCCCCCCAAACACGTGGTCCAATATTTAGATATCAGATTCTAATTCTATATTCAAATACCTTTTATTTAAGCCCCCATATTTCCATGGTCTGTAAATAAGTCCAGTGTGGGGGTGTTTTCGGGAAGGGGTGGACCCCCCAACACTTGGTCCGACAATTGGATGTCAGATACGTTTTCTTATTCTAAATACCTTTCATTTGAGTCCCATATTGTCGTGATTAGTCTAAATATATGTTTGGTAGGTTTTAGGGTGGGGCGGCCCCCCTAGTTACCCCATCCGAAATTTGGATACCAAATTTTTATTTTTAGGGTGCTATATGAGAGCACACAAAATTTCGCTTAAATCGCACCACCCATCTTCGAGATCTGGCGTTTCTGAAAACTAGGGTAAGGGGGAGGGTCCGCCCCGCCTTCAGATATGAAAAAATGTAGTACCCTATTTTCACCACGAGGTCATTGTGCACCATCTGTGAAAGTTTCAAGAAAATCAAGATGTAAAGATCGGACCAAAATTGTGGCTTCCATAGCCCTAAAAGCCCATATCGGATGGAAGGTATATATGGGAGCTATATCTAAATCTGAACCGATTTTAATGAAATTTTGCACACGTATTGGGACAGTAAATGAAACATCTCGTGCAAAATTTTGTAAAGATCAGACCAAAATTGTGGCTTCCATAGCCATATCGGATGGAAGATATATATGGGAGCTATATTTAAATCTGAACCGATTTTAATGAAATTTTGCACACGTATTGGGGCGTTAAGTGAAACATCTCGTGCAAAATTTTGTAAAGATCGGGCCAAAATTGTGGCTTCCATAGCCCTAAAAACCCATATCGGATGAATGATATATATGGGAGCTATATCTAAATCCGAACCGATTTTAATAAAATTTTGCACACATATTGGGACATTAAATAAAACATCTCGTACAAAATTTTGTTAAGATCGGACTAAAATTTTGGCTTCTATAGGCTTCAAACCCCATATCGGATGGAAGATATATATGTGAGCTATATCTAAATCTGAACCGATTCTAATGAAATTTTCCACACGTATTGGGGCGTTAAATGAAACATCTCATGCAAAATTTTGTAAAGATCGGACACAAACTGTGGTTTCTATAACCATAAAAACCATATCGTATGAAAGATATATAGGGGAGCTATATCTAAATCTGAACAGATTTTAATGAAATTTTGCACCCGTATTGCGACGTTAATCTCATGCAAAATTTTGTAAAGCAAATGCAGATTTTACCCATGAACATTCCACTAAGGAACAGGGACAAACTTCTCACACATATCAATGAGTGCAGTCCGATTCAAGTTTAAGCTCAATGATAAGGGGCCTCCGAGTCCGAACGGCGTGCCGCAGTGAGACACCTCTTTGGAGAGAAGTTTTACATGGCATAGTACCTCACAAATGTTGCCAGCATTAGGAGGGAAAAACCGCAGCTGAAAATTTTTTCTGATGGTCTCGCCAGGATTCGAACTCAGGCGTTCAGCGTCATAGGCGGACATGCTAGCCTCTGCGCTACGGTGGCCTCCAAATAAGAAACTTTAAGTAACCAATGGCCATCACATACCCATGGCAAGCGGTCCTATGGACCGCGGTTAGCTTGCTGAGCTATAAGAGTTTGATGATAATGTTTTGGTCGGAGAAACATCTCTCTAACTAAACGAGTATGTGATAGCGGCCATATTGTATACTGAGGGGGCATTTAACAAAGTGGAGATAAAGTCAGTAGTCGCCGCCTTGTACCGCAGAGAGTCCAAACAAATTTCTCCAAGAGGACGGATTGTGTGCTACGCAGCATTGTGGTCATAAGGTGTGTGACAAGGGCAATGATGCAATTCTTGTCAATCCTATTGGAGCTCAACGGAGATGGCACTAAACTGATCGCTAATGACATCAACATCGCACAGTGGGATACAATCGAAAAAAAAAACTAGTAAAAACCCGTAAATAAAGGCAAAAATTGGTCGGTTTCGATTGTATAATACCCTACACTTACCTTATAAGTACAAAGTGGGAGCTCAATCTAATTCTGAAACAATTTTGATGGACCTCGGCGGATGTTTTCAGATGGGTTATTCAACAATCCGTATAAATTTTCAAGGAAATATGTTCAAACTGTAATAGCTACGGTTGACAAATGACAACATTATTGCAAAGTAGCATCACGGTGGTGGCTATCCCATGGCAGTCGGTTGTACGCTCCGGATTGACCCAATGGAACCCTCATCGGCAAGGACTGCCGCCTCAGTGTACGAGTTCGTCTTTTTTCGTCATATGAGAGACACATCCCGGAGTGCCTTCTCCGCACGCTTCTGGTTCGTGCCGGGATTGAAAAGAACGCCGGACCCTGGTTCTGTTCGATTTGCCCAAACTGCCTTCATCTCGGTCGGTGTCGGTGAGGTGTAACCGGTGCATGGAGTGGAACATTTCCGATCTTGCTCTGGCCTCACTTCACTACGAGAGTACAGTCATACTGGTTATGTCGCAAGACGCTGTGCGAACATTGCCAGCAGTGGGTCACAAGCGTCGTCGTCGTCGACTTCTGCGTCCTCGTCGTCGAAATATGTGTTCTCGGCACCTGCAATCAAAAAACTTCCACTTCAGGTTTTCATTGAAGACTTGTTTGGATTAGGGAATGTAACAATTCGCAATTTAACAACAGTTTGAAAGCGATATGGCTGGTTCAATGGTATTTATTCGAAGTCGTTCACCTTCTCCATTTGAGATGGCCAAAATGTTAAATCGGTTGGTTAGAAAAAAAGAGGGACAGACATCAATTATTTGGAATTTTTTCAACTACCATCTAAGGTAGGCTAAATTTCTTGGCCATCTGAATGTACTTCAAAGTGGCAACAAATATTTCTTATGCAACAGCCAATTTCATAACTATCTGCTGTTCCTTTTCTGTTTAATTAGCAGTTTTTGTAGGTAACAAGACCATGTTGGTTACTTCATCATGGTCCCAGGAGATGGTTGTGCACAGCACACCAGTTTCCGCAACATGGACCAGGTGCAATGTAATTTTATTGTTAGAATTTTTCTTCAGCCACCTATGTTAGGTAGTCCGTATTTGTATATTTAATGAAATTTAATCCAGTTGGCTGGTTTGTTACACTCACTGCTCCCTGACTTACCTGTGTAGAAATTTCAATTTAAATAAATTAACACAGGTGAATATGTGTGAGATAAATTCATTAGAGAACTTTTGTTTACGGTTAAAACTTGGAATGCACCAAAATTGGGTGATGTGGACAAGTGTTATCAAAATCCAAAAGGGTTACCAAAAGGGGAGAGTGCTAAAGATTTAACTAAATTGTAATTTGGCTAAATTAGTTGGTGATATGATAAATATTTCAGAAGTGATTAGGGAATATAATTTGAATCTTGCTTGATTCTTGAAAATTAATTGGACCGGGCCCGCCCAGCTGCACCTTCTTTCACTCCACAATACCTCTTAGTTGAGCCATATATTGCCATGTTCTCTAAATAAGTCCTATCTTGGAGGTGAGGTGGGAAATTTTTCCCCCCATGTCGAATTCATGCTCTACTCCCAAAAACCTTTCATTGGAAACCCATACGGTCATGGGGAGTAAATAAACCCTGCTTCAGGTCATAATTGGTGGAAACCAGCACAAATTTATTTTTATACCCACCACCATAGAATGGGGGTATACTAATCTAGTCAATCCGTTTGTATCGTCTCGAAATATTGACCAAAGATCACATAAAGAAAATATATTCTTGACCTTCTCGACATTCTGAGTCGATCTAGCCATGTCCGTTCGTCTCTATGTCCATCCGTCTGTCGAAATCAAGATAGCGGTCAAACGCGTAAAGCTATCAGCTTAAAATTTTGCACAGATATTTCCTGTTGACGTAGATCGTTGGGGATTACAAATGGGCCATATCAGTTCAAATTTTGATACAGCTCCCATATAAACCGATTTCCCGATTTGACTTCTTAAGTTCTTACAGGCCGTAATGTTTGTCCTATTTGGCTGACATTTTGGACAAAGTGTTCTGTTATAACTTCCAACAAATGTGCAAAGTACGGTTAAAATCCGTCTATAACTTGATATAGCTCCCATATTAACCGATCTCCTGATTTGACTTCTTGAGTCATTACAAGCCGCAATTTTCGTCATGTGGTGATCTGTTAAGACCTCCAGCAACTGTGCCAAGTACGGTGCAAATCGGTCTATAAACTGATATAGCTCCCATATAAACTGATCTCCCGATTTGACTTCTTGAGACCATACAAGCCGCAATTTTTGATCTTCAAACAACTGTGCCAAGTACGGTCCAAATCGGTCTATAAACTGATATAGCTCCCATATAAACCGATCTCCCGATTTGACTTCTTGAGCCCTTACAAGCTGCAATTTTTGACCGATTTGGCTGAAATTTGACATGTGCTGTTCCGTTACGTCTTCAAACAACTGTGCCAAGTACGGTACGAATCCCATATAAACCGATTCCCCGATTTGACTTATTGAGCCCTTGGAAGCCTTCAAAAATTGAGATATTGAGCTGAAATTTGGCACAGATACGACTTTTTGATGCACGCTGGTTAAGTTGTTGAACGGGCCAAATCGATCCATATTTAGATATAGCTGCTATATAGAGCGATCTGCCGATAAAGGGTCTAAAGCACATAAAAGTTTTATGGGCTTCAGACCGAGTTCGCTGAAATTTTAGACCTTGAGTTGTTTTGAGCCTTTCTACTCAAAACCATGGAACGTATTGTGGACACCAACATAAAGAGTATGACATCCAGCGAACTGCTCAAATACAAACAGCATGCCTATGTCAAGAGAAGGTCGGTGGAGATTGCCCTGCACGAGGTTGTGCATAAAATAAAAGAATCCTTCGATTTCAAAACTTACACACTAGCGGTATGCATTGACATCGAGGGAGCTTTTAACAATGTGTGTCCCATGCCATAAATATATGGGGGAGAAAGTGGGCACAGGGCACGCCACAGAGGGGCCACTCCTATGGGTGACCCCCATAAATGACCTATTACGGATGCTGACTGAGGAGCGATTTTGAACCCGTCGATGTTATAATACTTCTAAGGGGTAAAGATCCGAACGAGCTATGCAGAAGGGCCGAAAGGGTCTTGTATATGGCATATGACTGGGCTAGACCCAGAGGTCTCAATGTTAATCCAGAGATGACTGAAATATGCCACCGTAGCGCAGAGGTTGGCAAGTCCGCCTATGACTGGGTTCGAATCCTGGCGAGACCATTAGAAAAAATGTTCAGCGGTGGTTTTCCCCTTCTAACGCTGGCAACATTTGTGAGGTACTATGCCATGTAAAACTTCTCTCCAAAGAGGTGTCGCACTGCCGCACGCCGTTCGGACTCAGCTGTAAAAAGGAGGCCCCTTATCATTGAGCTTAAATTTGAATCGGACTGCACTCATTGATGTGTGAAAAGTTTGTCCGTGTTCCTTAGCGGAATGTGCATGGGCAAAATTTGAATTTTTTGCATTGCATTTGCAGACTGAAATATGCCTGTTCACAAGGAAGACGGTGGTGGGCCATTTTAACACACCACGTTTCCTCAATAAGACGATTTCGATATCTGATAAGGTCAAATACTTAGGTGTGATCTTGGATAGGAAGCTGAATTGGAAGTGTCACATTCAGGAGCGTACTGAGAAGGCTCACAGATGTGGGGCACTATGTACACGGGCCGTAGGCTCGCCAGAATCCTAGGATAATCCACTGGCTCTACTGGAGCGTGATTAGACCAATTCTAACTTACGCCTCAGTAGTTTGGTGGACTGCTATGGAGAAAAAGTGCAACATAAGGACCATACAACAGGTTCAGAGAACATGTTGTCTGGGCATAGGCGGAGCAATGAGGACCACGTCCACTAGAGGAATAGACACTATTCTAGATATCCGACCCATTGACATACAGCTTAAGTGTAAGGCAGCCACTGGGTCTATGAGACTTAAGGCGATGGGAGAATGGATTGAGGATGGGTGCAGCTCATACCATCGCGGTATAATCGAGACGATGATAGGAAACCTGGAAAGAGGGGAAGAGATTTCCGATCGGATACCTGAGATTAACCTGGAAGTCGAGTGCGAGGCCCTGCTGCTATCGGCACAGTCTTGTACTGACGGAACCCTAGTATTGCCATCTGGAAGATCATGTTACACGGATGGACGGCCTGGGGGTTAACGTTGAGAACCCAGGGATACCTGAGATAAACCTTGAAGTCGAGTGCAAGGTATTGCTGCCATCGGCACAGTCTTGGATTGACGGATCCCTGGTATTGCCAGCTGGAAGATCATGTTACACGGATGGATCAAAGCTAGAGGACAGAGTGGGCCTGGGGGTTTACATTGAGAACCCAGGGACTGAGATCTGTTTTAGACTGCCTGACTATAATACGATTCTGCAGGCGAAGATCCGTGCGATCACGGAATGCGTGAAGTGGTGTGGTGCTAACGCGAGGATGTGGAGTGTGAACCTCTTTAGGGACAGTAAAATTGCCATAAGTGCAATAACAAGCAGGGCGGTAAGTTCACGAATAGTCTTGCTATGTAAGAAGGAGATTAATGCCTTCTCTGAGGATGGCAAAATCCGCATCGTTTTGGTGCCGGGCCATAACGGAGTAAGGGGAAATGAAAGAGCAGACGATTTAGCGGTGAAGGCCAGAGGACTGCCGTCTATAAACTTGATTAACCCGAAGCCTTTCGTGTCGACGCAGTCCGAGGGATTAAGGGAGTGGACGACGAATACGCATGCAACATTGGGGAACAACGAAACGGTCGGTAGGACGGCGAAAATCCTATGGGGGGATCCAGATCGTGAGAAGACGAGGCTATTACTGAAAGCAAGCAAGAAGGAGGTCAGTATAGCTGTTGATATCATAACGGGACACATAGGACTACGAGCTCACTTATTTAAAATCGGTGCGGCAAGTCATAGCATGTGTAGGTCATGCGGGGAAGACGATGAGACGTTGGAGCATTTCCTTTGTCATTGCCCGGTTTTCGCGTCCAACAGACACCGGTACTTAGGTGGAGACACAATATCAGACATGAACCAACTTAGGGGAGTGGTATTGAAAACAATTAAGGATTTTGTAAGTGGCACGGATTTCCTAACTTAAATTTCCTTTTTAGAGGTTACTTTATAGTTTTTAGAGCGCACAACAAGCCGATTACTGGCTTAGGTGTATTTCCTTTTTTATATCCTCCACCATAGGATGGGGGGTATACTAATGTCGTCATTCTATTTGTAATTACTCGAAATATTCGTCTGAGACCCCATAAAATATATATATTCTTGATCATCGCGACATTTTATGTCGATCTAGCCGTGTCCGTCCGTCTGTCTGTCAAAAGCACGCTAACTTCCGAAGGAGTAAAGCTAGCCGCTTGAAATTTTGCAAAAATACTTCTTATTAGGGTACGTCGGTTGGTATTGTAAATGGGCCATATCGGTCCGTGTTTTGATATAGCTGCCATATAAACCGATCTTGGGTCTTGACTTCTTAAGCCTCCAGAGTTCGTAATTCTTATCCGATTGTAATGAAATTTTTGCACGACGTATTTTGTTGTGATATCCAAAAACTGTGCCAAGTATGGCTCAAATAGGTCCATAACCTGATATAGCTGCCATATAAACCGATCTTAGGTCTTGACTTCTTAAGCCTCTAGAGTTCGTAATTCTTATCCGATTGGAATGAAATTTTGCGCGACGTGTTTTGATATGATATCCAACAACTGTGCCAAGTATGGTTAGAATCGGTCCATAAGCTGATATAGCTGCCATATAAACCGATCTTGGGTCTTGACTTCTTGAGCCTCTAGACGGCGCAATTCTTATCCGATTGGAATGAAATTTTGCACGACGTGTTTTGTTATGATATCCAACAACCGTGTCATGTATGGTTCAAATCGGTTCATAACCTGATATATCTGTCATATAAACCGATCTTGGGTCTTGACTTCTTGAGCCTCTAGAGGGCGCAATTCTTATCCGATTGGAATGAAATTTTGCACGAAGTATTTTGTTATGATATCCAACAACTGTGCCAAGTATGGTTAAAATCGGTCCATAAGCTGCTATAGCTGCAATTTAAACCGATCTTGGGTCTTGACTTCTTGAGCCTCTAGAGGGCGCAATTCTTTTTTGCACGAATTATTTTGTTATGATATCCAACAAGTGTTCTAAGTAAGGCTAAAATCGGTCCAAAACCTGATATAGCTGTCATATAAACCGATCTTGGGTTGACTTCTTGAGCTTCTAGAGGGCGCAATTCCTATCCGAATTGACTGAAATTTTGCATGACGTATTTTATTCTTACTTTCAACAATTGTGTCAAATAAGGTTCAAATCGGTTCATAACCAGTTATAGCTGCCATAAAAACCGATTTGGGATCTTGAATTCTTGAGCCTCTAGAGGTCGCAATTATTATCCGATTTGCCTAAAATTTTGTACGACGGATCCTCTCGTGACTATCAACATACATGTTTATTATGGTCTGAATCGGTCTATAGCCCGATACAGCTCCCATATAAATCGTTGTCTCTTTTTTACTTCTTGAGCCCCCAAAGGGTGCAATTCTTATTCGAATTGGCTGACATTTTACATAGGTCTCCAATATATAATATAATTGTGGTCCAAACCGTACTATCTCTTGATATCGCTCTAATAGCAGAGCAAATCTTTTCTTATATCCTTTTTTTGCCTAAGAAGAGATGCCGGGAAAAGAACCCGACAAATGCGATCCATGGTGGAGGGTATATAAGATTCGGCCCGGCAGAACTTAACACGCTTCTACTTGTTTCAACCTAACCTAACATAGGGTAAAACTTTATCCTAGCTATGTTACTGTCAGTTTACGTAACTGCTATTTATGGGAAGGTATGTGGACATATCTATGCCACTGTATATACAGGTCTACATATAACTGGCATTATCTGCAATATTCAGACTAAACTCTTGAACCCAATCCAAAATGGGTACATATGTGGCTATATCTGCAGTTGATATGGGGTTTGTTTAATTTGTGTTTATGTAGACCCAATATAAATGGGAAAATCCAGCGGTAGTTTACCATTTGAATTTTCCAATTTTCATACATTTCAATGGAATTCTCATATCTCTATACACTGTGATCTATGAAGCATACCTTTCTATAAGGTTCGTTGGTGAGATTACTACCTAATATAGACCCACTGTTGCTTCTTGAAGTTTCCCCATATGCCGCTGCCATCGAACATAGGCAACTAATAAAATAAAACAAAAGGGTAAATATAAGAAAGAAGCTCCCACATGTATTCTGGGGAGAGAGAGTTTAAGCAATTTTGTTAATAGCAAAACAGACCTTGGGAATAGCACCCACAAACCCTCACTCACTCACACACACACACACCAAACAACATGAACACCCAATTATCTTCTATGGAACTCTGCCTGCAAAACAAACACACATAAAATGACTAAAAGTTTGTAACTAATTTTGATTAAAACTTTAACAAAGACCTCCTAGTTGGCCTTTTCCGAAAAAAGAAAATGAAAAAAAAAACTTTTTAAAAAAACATTTATAATGAAAATAAGTTGCTGTGAATTCCCAAAGAGCTCTTTCTCTTGCCTTAGCAAAGCCTCTGACAATCGTGCTGGTGATGGAGTTGATGGCGGCACTTTTCAAATATTCCTTCTCATTCATTGCCCCTGATTAGAGTACCTTGTTTGCCTGCCCTATTCCCCCAACTAGGTCTTTTTTAATTTAATTAAAGTTTGTGCAAAAACAAAGACAACACATTTTCGATTTACTCGTTAGTAACTGTCACAAAAGTTTGAATTGTATTTGGTTAGCTGGCCAGGGCATCTACTGCCGTGCGCTTTTGATGTCTTTTTCTCGGCTACATTGGGACTACATTCTGTGGTTATATGGAATGAAGCAACAAAGTTACTTTTATTTGACAGGTCATTTTTCGCATTCATTGCCCATACCGAAATTTGCTGTGCAAAGAGAAAATTCAAAATTCTGCATGTTGTTGGTAACATGCAAACATTTCTCATTTCCCATTTCCCATGTTCTGTAAAAGAGAAACATCAGTGACTTCTTCAATTATCTGATACGGCAAATATCCATAGAATTTTCATGGTGCAGTAGTTTATATTTCATTGTATGACAAAAATCTCGATTGCTTTTTGTACACAAAAGAATATACTTAACAAGTCAGCAAAATGAAAAATTTTACTTCAAAGTGATCATGACAAGGAAGTACATTATTTTTATACCCTACACAGGTACAGAGTATTATAACTTAGTGAATTAGTTTGTAACACCCAAAAGAAAGAGAGATAGACCCAATGATAAGTATACCGATCGACTCAGAATCACTTTCTGATTCGATTTAGCTATGTCCGTCTGTCTGTCTGTCCGTCCGTCTGTCTGTCTGTCCGTCTGTCTGTCTGTCCCTCTGTACAAAGTACAGGTCGCAGTTTTCATCCGATCGTCTTCAAATTTGGTACAGGCATGTTTTTCGGCCCAGAGACGAAGCCCATTGAAATTGGAAAAAATCGGTTCAGATCTGGATATAGCTCCCATATATATGTTCGTCCGATTTTCAGTAATAATCCAATAAAATGGTCATTTGTTAACCGATTCTCTTGAAATTTGTCAGTAATTATTTTTTAACGATTGTCGACTTTACTGGTGAATTTCATTGAAATCGGTTCAGATTTAGATATAGCTCTCATGTATATATATCGCCCGATTTTCACTCCTAGAGCCACTGCAAGCACATTAATTGACCATTCTTGCCAAAATATTGCACAACGCTTTCCTCGATGACTACCACAATATACATAGAGTTTGGTCAAAATCGGTTTGGATTTAGATATAGCTCCCATATATATGTTCGTCCGATTTCCAGTAATATTGCAATAAAATGGTCTTTTGTTAACAGATTTTTTCGAAATTCTGCAGGAGGGATTTTCTCTTGACTCTCAATATTACTGGTGAATTTCATGGAAATCGGTTCAGATTTAGATATAGCTCTCATATATATATATATATATCGCCCGATTTTAACTTCCGGAGTCACAGCAAGCGCATTTCTTGATCTATCTTGCCAAAATTTTGCAAAACGCTTTTCTCGACGACTGCCACAGTATCGGAGGAGTTTGCTCGAAATCGGTTCAGATTTAGATACAGCTCTCATATATATGTTAGTCTGATTTTGAGAAATATAGCAAAAAAGTGATCATTTGTTATCCGATTCTGTCGAAATTTTGCAAGAAGGATTTTCTTATGACTCTCAATATTACTGGTGAATTTCATAGAAATCGGCGCAGATTTAGATATAGCTGTCATATATGTATGTCGCCCGATTTTCACTTTAAGAGCCACTGCAAGCGCATTTATTGATCCAAAATTTTGCAAAACGCTTTCCTCGACGACTGCCACAGTATCTGAGGATTTTGCTCGAAATCGGTTCAGATTTAGAAATACCTCTCATATATTGGGTTGCCCAAAAAGTAATTGCGGATTTTTCATATAGTCGGCGTTGACAAATTTTTTCACAGCTTGTGACTCTGTAATTGCATTCTTTCTTCTGTCAGTTATCAGCTGTTACTTTTAGCTTGCTTTAGAAAAAAAGTGTAAAAAAGTATATTTGATTAAAGTTCATTCTAAGTTTTATTAAAAATGCATTTACTTTCTTTTAAAAATCCGCAATTACTTTTTGGGCAACCCAATATATGCTCGTCTGATTTTGAGAAATATTGCAAAAAAGTGATCAGTTGTCAACCGTAGTTTTTACAGTTTGAGGTATTTTGTCGCCGAGGTCCATTAAAATTGGTTCAGAATTGGATATAGGTCCCTAATTTTACTTATAGGGTAGGTGTAGGGTATTATACAGTCGGCACCGCCTGAATTTTGTCCTTCCCTACTGGTTATACCCTCCATCATAGGATGGGGGTATACTAATTTCGTCATTTTGTTTGTAACTCATCGAAATATTCGTCTCAGAACCCATAAGAAATATATATTCTTGATCGTCATGACATTTTATGTCGATCTAGCCATGTCGGTCCGTCCGTTTGTCTGTCGAAAGCACGCTAACTTTCGAAGGAATAAAGCTAGCCGCTTGAAATTTTGCACAAATACTTCTTTTAGGTGTAGGTCGATAAGGATTGTAAATGGGCCATATCGGTCCATGTTTTCATATAGCTGCCATATAAACCGATCTTGAGTCTTGAATTCTTAAGCCAATAGAGGGCGCATTTTTTGTCCGATTTGACTGAAATTTTGCACATGGTGTTTTGGTATCACTTCTAACAACTGTACAAAGTGTGGTTCAAATCGGTCGTTAACCTGATATAGCTATCATATAAACCGATCTGGTGTCTTGACTTCTTGAGCCAGTAGAGGGCGCAATTCTTATCCGATTTGAAAGAAATTTTGCACAACGGCTTCTCTCATGACCTTCAACATTCGTGTCTAATATGGTATGAATTGATCAATAGCTTGATACAGTTCCCATATAAACCGATCTCCCGATTTTGCTTCTTGAGCCCCTACAAGGCGCAATTCTTATCGACAAATGCGATCCATGGTGGAGGGTATATAAGATTCGGCCCGGCCGAACTTAGCACTCTTTTACTTGTTTTCATTCCGTTTGCTACACATTGAAATGTCGATTTACGACCTTGTAAAGTATTTATTTGTGATAACCTTGTGAATTTTTAGATAATACAGCCATATCTGTCCATCCTTCTGTGAAAAATTTCTCCTTCCTACTTCCTTTGAGTAATAGCTTCTTCGACGGTTTCACTGTTCCACAGAGCTTTATGGGCGCCCTCCGCCCATGTTCTTAACTCGGACTGCATAGGACCAAAAAGCTTGGGGTTAACTAAATTTATTGGCGGCATTCCTCAGGCCTTCCCTGCAAATCGTATGCTCTTTCATTTCCCCTTACCCTTACTGTTCGTGACGTAACCCCCTTGCCCTAATGGACAGTTTACTCTCCGTAAAATTGTTCCCACTCGACGAACAACTAAACATTCAGCTATTTTCAACTTTCAGTAAATAAAAAATTCTCTTCGACCACGGAGAAAGATGCGTTGGCATCACTTTTCATAATGAGGCTTTTTATCCCTGCAGTAGTCGCTTTAACCAAGCTTAAGGCTTGAAGGCGACATCTTTGAATCGTTTACCATACATGCGGAAGACATCCAGTTTATGAGACTTATTAATTTCAAGGCTGGGTACTACTGAATCTTCTGTGCTTAGCGACGGCGGAAGATAATCATTAAGACTACTCTTTGCATGAATATAGGCTCAGTGTCTCCCGTATCCTTGAGTAGTTTAAATCCGGCAATTTTCTCCGCACACCCAAATCGCCCAGCAATTAGAAGGGCTAAATTTATCTGCATAAACCGGACCATAGTAAGGATTCAGAACTTCCACCACTGTTTCGTTAGCCTCGTCCTCTGAATCAGTCAGGAATTCATCCTCTCAAGATTCGTTCGATCTAGTCCTGATGAGTTTCCCTGCGCATTTAGGAGCAGCTGAACCATTGGAACTACTCTTCCTCAGGACAGGACAGGACTTTTGCGTTGTGGACGATTCCTCCTTAAATGATTCACTAGCTGCTGCTGTCGAATTACGTTTTGAAATCTGTCCTTCCCCGCTGGCGGATACCTTGAGCGCAACTGAATGACCCACCCAAGCCCTGTTGTCGGGTACCATTTCGACACCTTCTCCTGTTCCAATAGTGGCAGAGGACTTTCAGTCTCCTGCAATCCTCCAGACTTTAGAGATATGGTCGATAGTTCCTCAGACAAGTGTTTAGCAACAACTGCTGAGTTATCTGCAGATTCCACAACCCCACCGCTTCTAAAGAGTTTCAGCTTCAACTTGTAGAATCCGTGGGACACAACTCCATTAGAATTGTTAAGGTCTGCGAGAAGTCTGAGGTTAGCCCGAGTTTAGTAGGTCAGGTCAGCCAGAGTTTAGTAGGAATACGGCACGTCTCCCGTCGCCATCTACTACTGCTAAATTTCCCTTGAACATTCCGTTTAGGAACAGGGGATACTTGTCTCATATCAATGAGAACAGTCCGATTAAAGTTTAAGCTCAATGATATGGGGCTGGTTTTTTATGCCGAGTCCGACCGGCGTGCCGCTTTGCGACTCCACTTGGAAGTAGAAGTTTTAACACGCAGGATACCTCATAAATGTAGCCATTTTTAGTAAGTGGATAACCACAGCTGAAAATTGTTCTGGTGTTCGCACCGCGATTTGAATCCAAGCGCTCGGCTTCATAGGCGGCTATGCAAACCTCTGGGCCACGGTGGCCTCCGGTCGCCGTCAGCCTCATCCAATCTACAAATCTTCCAGTCGGTGGTTGAAAGACTGGAATTAAAGTGTCTTAGTCTCACAAGTATGAATTCAGGATCTGAAGGAATCCTTGGTATTCAAACGTGTGCCATTGGTCGAGAAGGAATATCTTTCTTTTTGAATAAATCCAGTGCTTCGTCTCACCAGATCTCGCCAATCTTCTTTAGGGCGCAAAGATACATCTCAATTGAGCATTGATCCCCGAAGGCAATTAGTTTGTGTCGGCTCCGATATCAACCTGCATCGTCACAGACTGAAAGAGACCCAGATACGCAAGGACATCGTAGTAAACAGATGACAGCTCATTGACAATCCCACTCCAATTGATCCTAGGTATGCAGCCCTTTTCTTCTCCCTTGTCGACAACTACCATCACCAAGCTGTCCTTATAGACATTAGCAAGGGTTCTTGGACCCATATTACTATTGCAAACGGCTGAACCGATTTCTTTTTATTTTTTTTTAATTTTGACGGATTGTGTAGGTTGGTCGGGAACGGGCAATAGGCTATATATTTTGTCGATATCCGAAGCGGGGCGCACCCTCCTCCTGACCCCAACAGCATTGCCAAAAATAAAAATTGATTCGATTGACACAGTATGGGACTCAAATGAAAGATATTCGGTGTAGAAATAAAAGGTATTCAGAAGTAGAATGCGAGTATGATGCCAAAAATTGGGTTCACGTACTTAGGCAGCCGTTCCATGCCCAAAACCGCCCCAAAAGTACCGCCGAAAATCAAAAGTGGTCCGATCGGGATAGTTTGGGAGTCCAAGGAAAGATATGTGAGAGCAGAGTGCGCATATGATTATCGAATATTTAAAATTGAGTGCAATTACCAAGGGGGCCACCCAAGGCCAAACCGTCCCAAATGGATATTTCGATATGGCAGTCAAATTATAGGTAATCGGGAGTAGTAGGTATTAAAAATGAGCTTCAAGTGATAGGAGCTCGCCTACCCCTCAAAAAACCTAGCATGGCTATATGGGGTTCAATAAAAGTTATTTGGTAGTAATTGTACTGGGAGGATACATATTTTGTTATGTAAGAAACATATTTTTCGCGTGATACTGATAAAGGCGCAGCGCAATTTCTTTTTGGTTGCCCAAAAAGTAATTGCGGATTTTTCATATAGTCGGCGTTGACAAATTTTTTCACTTCTTGTGACTCTGTAATTGCATTCTTTCTTCTGTCAGTTATCAGCTGTTACTTTTAGCTTGCTTTAGAAAAAAGTATATTTGATTAAAGTTCTTTCTAAGTTTTATTAAAAATGCATTTACTTTCTTTTAAAAAATCCGCAATTACTTTTTGGGCAACCCAATAGAATATCAAACTTATATAAAAAATAGGGATCTATTTTCTGGCGGGTCACCCCACCCCAAAATTTTTCATTAAATAGACAAATACGACGAACGGGACAAGATGGAAATCAAACGAAAATAAAAATAGAGTAGAAAACGAAAATTATATAAAAATTTGGGTCAACTACCGGGGAGTCGCCCCAGTCACTTTTGGCGACGTGACTGATGCGAAGGTTTTTCAACCGTCCATTTATTGTGCATCCCGAGACAGGGCAAGGAGGAGAAGCATTCGCCGTATCCGCGGTCTCCGCACCGATGAACAGCAATCGCAATTTACAGTGGGCGAAGTAACGAATTCCATCCGAGGCGCCAAATCATTCAAGACTTTGAGCCCCGACAGAATCTCTACACTGATGCTGAAGAATCTGGACTTATGTGGAGTTGAGTACCTTACTGCTGTCTTAAATACTCTTATAGTTCCCGATGTCTGAAAAATGGGCGGAGTGATCACGCTACTGAAGCCTGGAAAGGACCCGAGTTTGGGGCAGTCATACAGACCGATCTTCCTTCTCTCACCAGTATCAAAGACGCTTGAGGTATTACTCCTCCCCAGGCTCGTAGGAGAATTTCCATTCGCCGAGCATGAAAATGGATTTCGAAGACTGCATAGCCACCGTAGCGCAGAGGTTAGCATGTCCGCCTATGACGCTGAACGCCTGGGTTCAAATCCTGGCGAGACCATCAGAAAAAATTTTCAGCGGTGGTTTTCCCCTCCTAATGCTGGCAACTTTTGTGAGGTACTATGCCATGTAAAACTTCTCTCCGCCGATCAGGACTCGGCTATAAAAAGGAGGCCCCTTGTCATAGAGCTTAAACTTGATTCGGACTGCACTCATTGATAGGTTAGAAGTTTGCCCCTGTTCATGGGAAAAATTTGCAATTTGCTTTACATAGCACCACAACTGCTTTGCATGCCATCACCGCACACATTTGCCGTGGCTTCAATCAGTCCAGGCCATGTGATAGGACGGTCCTCGTGGCACTGGACCTATCAATGCAATGTGACACGGTCAGCCATGCCAAACTGTTTGAAGACATCGCCAATACGTCGCTACTGCCAGGCCTGAAACGCTGGGTCGCGAATTATCTGTGTGCTCGTCAATTATTTGTAGAATTTAGGGATAAGACGTCGAAGCACCATAGAGTGAAACAGGATGTTCCCCAAGGCGGAGTGATATCTCCGGCACTGTCTAACCTCTACCCATCCTCTATTCCACTCCTCCAGACGGCATAGAGATCGTATCATATGCGGACAATTGAACCAACAATGGCATCAGGCCCCCAGACCCATTGTTGACATCTGCGATAGGTTGAACCTCTACTTCAACGAATTTGCCTCATATTTCGCTGCTAGAAATTTAAAGATATCTGCCGCCAAATCTTCAGCCACATTATTCACTACAAATACGTGCGTGAGATGAATGCCGCACTGACTGTGATAGTCGATGGTGAAGTGATTCCGTCGACCATCAAAACAATGAAATTTTGCCCATGACCATTCCACTAAGGAACAGGGGCAAACTTCTCACATATCAATGAGTGCAGTCCGAATCAAGTTTAAACTCAATAATGAGGGGCCTTCTTCTTATAGCCGAAGTTTTACATGGCATGGTACCTCTCAAATGTTGCCAGCATCAGTAGGGGAAAACCACCGCTTAAAATTTTTTCTGATGGTCTCGCCTGGATTCGCACCCAGGCGTTTAGCGTCATAGGTAGATATGCTAACCTCTGCGCTACGGTGGGCCCAACCATCAAGTGACCCAAAATACTTGGCGTTCCATTTGACAGCTCTTACACATTCTCCCCACATGACACGACAAATGCGTTCCATGGTGCAGGGTATATAAGATTCGGCCCGGCCGAACTTAGTTTTTACTTGTTTTCTTTTGTTAACCCCTAAATTTAAAGAAAATGTTTTGTAGGACTTAAGCGGGCCAATTTAAAGCCCTTTTTTATAAGTTTTAAATTAAACCATATTGCCACATAATTTTCCAATACCAATCACAATGGAGATGTTTAAGGCCTACGTGACTGCGTCTTCATGGCTATGGCCTACTTAGAGTTTTTAATTTTTGGGCAATCATCCAATGGTGAGGTGTGTGGGGGAAGGATTGCTGCTACTGCTACTGTGGCTGTAATTGTTGTTATTGCTGCAATTCGATATTAAAGAAATGGTTAAATTATGGTCATAATTATGCCGCACAATGATGGCAATCAATGAACATCTGGCCAATGCCGCCGCCGCCGCCGCCCCCGTCGCCGCTACCACCGGTAGTTTATTGTAATAGCCATAAAAACGTTTAATGGGCAAATTTTATTGTAACCTGCTTTTAGTGCGGACATTTTCTCATGAACTTCATAAAATTTTACAACAAAATAAAACCCTTTTTCCCTTGGGGGCGGCACTGAGAGGTTGTGTAGCAAATTAAGAAGATGATTTCTTTTAGGATTCCTTTAAATTTTCGGCCAGACGTTCATGCCAGCAAGGCTTCTCTGCTCTGCTTGTGTGCAGCAGTGAAATTTCAAGTTTTCGCTGCCTTTGGTTTTCATTCATACATTTTTGGCTACGTTTTCGCCCGTTTTTTTTTTTTTGGCTTGAATGTTTCATTTGTTTTTATTGTTGCCTGCCTTTGGCGCCTTTGTGTGATGGCGTTTTTATCATTCAATGAAAACGTCAAATATTTTGTTCGAAAGCAAAAGGAGCACAAAACGCGAATTTCAAAGGCAGCGCCCACTAACTGCTACAGCACATCCTAACGACCCAAAATAACAAGCGTCAAGGGGATCAGCCCGAAAGCACGTCCTTCATACGTCTTGCTCGGCGTTGCAAAGCTTTTTATACATTCGTGAAAATGTTGGTTGGTGCTGGTGTTGTGGTGGCGTTTTGTTATTGCCGTTATTGCTGGTGCCCTTTTCATCCTGTTGGCGTTGGCGTTTCAGTGTGTGTGCACTCCCTACACAACAGCCATCCAAGGACTGATTTATCAATATTGATGTCCTTAGCCCAAGGCAAACACTCTTCGTGTTATGCTTTTTAACCATAACAATTTTCGTTGGCCTTATTTCCTCGATTTTCATTCCCCGTGGCCCTGACTCTTACACTCACTATTCGCCACCCTTCGATATGTGTTGCCGTTTTGCTTGTTTGTTGTTGTTAATATTTACTGGTTGTTCTTGCCACGGTTGTTGCGTTTTTTTTTTTTTTGTTTGTTTGTAAATTTTAGTGTTGCTGCTGGTTGGAGGCGTTGGATTGCAAAAGGGACATATCCCCCTTTACGCCTTTAGTTTAACAAAAATATTTGGCATTGATAACGGTTGAATGGGCCTTGTGCGACTTGGTTGCCTTTGTTATCATTTTTGTTTTGTTTTGGGCCCCAAAAAGGGCCAAACAGATTGAAAACAATATTGCAAAATAAGCTTTCTAGAATAACTTGCATGTATGCTCTTTTACAGCTAATTTTCAATATGCATATGAGACAAAAGGGTGTTCGAAGCCGCCAGTTGAACATATTTTACACCACCATGGAATGGGGGAATAATCATTTTGTCATCTCGTTTGCAATACATCGAAATGTCCCTTTCCCACTCTAGAAAGAGTATATGTACTAGCTGAACTGGGTTCGCTCCGCTGCGCCTTCTTTTACTTTATATGGAACTAAATTGTCCTTTGAATATTTATGTTCGACTATTAAAGAGCTTTTAGTGAAATACCATGCGGTGCCCCAAATACATGGTCCCACATTTGGATATCAAATTCGTTTTCCACTCCCAAATACCTTTATGTGAGCCCCATATTGCGATGGTCAGTAAATAACTGCTGTTTGTGGGGTGTTTTGGGGAAGGGGTAGAATCCCAGAGAATTTGTCCCAAAAGTGGGTATAAATCTCGTACTCTTCTCCCCAGTACATTTCAGTTGAGCCCCACATTGACGTGATCGGTAAATATGCTCGATTTAGAGGTGTTTTTGGGAGTGGGGTTGACTCCCAAACACTTAGCCCTGAAAATATATCGGCATCGTTCTATACTCTCAACTATCATTTATTTTAACCCGATATTGGCGTTTGATTCAAAATTGGATATCAAATTCCTTTTCCAATCTCAAATATCTTTCATTTAACCCCTTATTGCAAATGTCAGCAAATATGTCCGATTTGGGGTATAGGCCCTATAAACTATCAATATCGAAATTTACTCCCTTTAAGACCCAAATTGTCATGGTGTTATGAGGGTGCGACGTCCCCTAGACAGTTGGTCTCGAATTTTGAAATCAGATTTGTGGTCTACTCCCAAATACCTATCATTTTGTGGGTGTTTTGGGGGATGAGACGGCCGTCCAGTTACTTCACCCTGAAAATATATATCAGAGGCGTGTTCTACTCTAAAATACCTCTTATTACTACTCCATATTGGAATGGTCAGCAAATGCGTCCCATATGGATGGTGCTATGAGGATGGGGTGGACCCATAGACACTTTTTCCCGAATATTGATATCGAATTCCTGCTTTACTTCCAAAAGACCTTTCATTTGAGCCCCATATTGCTATGGTCGTAAATTTGTCCTCCTTTGGGGGTGACTCTTGGGGAGGCGGCCCCCAAACACTTGACCCCACATTTGGATATCAGATTCGTATTTTACTCGCAAATGTCTTTCATTTGAGTCCCATATTGCCATGGTCGGTAAATATGTCCGATTTAGGGGTGATGCGGGGGTTGGGGTGGTCCCCCTTACGCTTGGTTCGACAATTGGATATCAGATACATTTTCTTATCCTAAATACCTTTCATTTGAGTCCCATATTGTCGTGATTGGTCTAAATATATATTTGGTAGGTTTTAGGGTGGGGCGGCCTCCCTAGGTATCCCATCCGAAATTTGGATACCAAATTTTTATATTTTTAGGGTAATATAAGAGAGAACACCAAATTTTGCTCAAATCACACCAACCATCAGCGAGATTTGGCGTTTCTGAAAATTAAGGTAAGGGGGAGGGTCCGCCCCCCCTTCAGATATCAAAAAATTTAGTACCCTATTTTCACCACGGGATCATTATGTAGCATCAGTGAAAATTTCATGGAAAGCGGTTGAGCCGTTTTTGAGTCTATAAGGAACACACAAACAAACAAACACAAATATTGGGTTGCCCAAAAAGTAATTGCGAATTTTTCATATAGTCGGGGTTGACAAATTTTTTCACATCTTGTGACTCTGTAATTGCATTCTTTCTTCTGTCAGTTATCAGCTGTTACTTTTAGCTTGTTTTAGAAAAAAAAGTGTAAAAAAAGTATATTTGATTAAAGTTCATTCCAAGTTTTATTAAAAATGCATTTATTTTCTTTTAAAAAATCCGCAATTACTTTTTGGGCAACCCAATAGATTTTTATATATAAGAAGAAGATATTCTTGATTGTCATTAAAATCGAATACGATTTAGCCAATTCCGTCTCTCCGTCTACCGTTTGTCTAGTGAAATCACAATACAGTCTTTGAAAGTAGAGAATTGAATTGAAACTTTGCTCTTTTTTTACCGTAGACGGGTTAAGCTCGGAGATGGTATACATCAGACTACATCTTGATATAGTCCCCATATAGACCCATCTGGCGATTTAAGTTCTTGGGCCTTTTAAAGCCACATTTATTATCCGGTTTCGTTGAAATTTGGAATAGTGATTTGTGTAAGGTCCCTCGACATCCGTGTTCAAAACGGCCTAGATCGGTCTTTACTTGGATATAGCTGTCATATATACCGATCTCGCGATGTAAGGTCTTAGGCCCTTAAAAGGCGCATTTTTCTTCCGATTTCGCTGAATTTTGGCTCAACGAGTAACGTTAGGCGACTCGAAATTCGTTCCGATTATGTGAGAGATGGAACTACATGCGGATATAGGGGTCATTTATATCGATCTCGCGATTTGAGGTCTTTGGCCCATAAAAAGTGCTTTTATTATCCACTTAAAACTGAATAACGCAATGGGTTGTGATAGGGCCCTCGTCATTTTTATCGAGCATTGTCAAGATCGGGTTAAATATACCGATCACAAGATTTAAGTTATTGAGTCCAAAAAAGATCAGCCTTAATTACACGATTTTGCTTAAATTTGGAACAATGACCTATGTTAGGCTCTTCGATATCCTTGTTCAATATGGCCCTAATCAGTCAATATTTGGATATGGCTGGCATTTAGACCGATCTCCCGATTGAAGGTCTGGGACCCATAAAAGCCTCATTTATTATCCGATTTCACTTGAATTTAGCCCAGTGAGCTATGTTAGGCTTCACGACATCCGCGCCCAATTTGCTTCAGATCGTTCTATATATGGACATTGCTGCCATATATACCGATCTACCGATACAAGTTCTTGGGCCCATAAAATGCGCATTTATTAACCGAATAACTGCCCCAAAAGGCTTTGAATTAACCAAATTTATTGACGTCAACCCTCTGGCCTTCACTGTCATGTAGTCTGCAATTCCTTCCTTCTGACTCCACTATGGCACAGCACCAAACAATGCAGATCGTGCTACCCCCACAAAAGGAATTTCTCCTCCTACCAACATTCCAAGATCTTACATGGCCAATTTTCTGTCCGTAAAAATGTTCACACTCGACGTCCTCGCCATAACGCCATACCATACCACATGCTTTCCTCCGGCACGGGATAGCTGTGAGCACCAAACAGGCTGGAACAATGAGGTAAAATTTGTGTGGTATTCATTGCAGTCATGAGAAGCTTAGCTGCGATCTACTGTGCGCGTCCACAGGTTGCGGATAATGGAATGCTCCATACCATACAGACTACTGCATCGTCAGTCGCGGACAATCAGCGGTTTTGAGCGAAGAGTCTCAGTGAAAGGTCGAGCGGCACCCGCCCTTGCACAAATACTGAGCGCCTATAATGCTCGATATGGCACGGCGAGTTATTGGCGCCTTTAAATAACCCATGGCCACCCTATTCTTTCCCGCGGCGATCGGTGCTTTGGACCGGAACGAGCTTGCCTCCTCCACATGAAAATGTGGCTACAACAAACAAATGGTGATCGTGCTACCCCCAAAAAGGCATTTCACCTCCTACCTACATTCCAAGATCGGTTCTGATCTTTCCTCCTTGGTTGTTAAAGTCATGATGGCCTGTTTTCTGTTCATAAAGATGTTCATACTCAACGCCCTCGTCATTACGCCACACCATACCACATGCAATCCGTGATCGCCCGGATCTCGGCTGGCAGAACCGAATTATGGTCATGCAGTCGGAAACAGATCTCAGTTTCTGGCTTCTTAATGTAGACCCTCAGGCCCAATCTGTCCTCTGGTTTTGCTTCATCCGTGTGACAATACCAGAGTTCCGTCAATCCAAGACAGCAGTGCTTCGCACTCGACCTCAAATGTTTCAGGTCTTCGAACGAATACCTTTTTCACTGCTTCCAGGTTTCCTATTGTCGCCTCGGTTGTAATACGATGGATTGACCTGCTGCTATCCTCTTTCCATTCTTCCATCGAACAGTGGGAGAAAATCAAAAAAAAAAAAAAAAAAAAAAAAATATGCCGTATAAGAGCGGGTAGAAATATCTCTTTGATATTTAAAATGATTAGAGCTAAGGTATTAGAGATTGTGTGCAAAATTTTAAGGGTCTAGGTTGTCCGGGCGCATTTTGACAGAACCCTAAATTTAGTCACGTCGGTAAAAATGCAAATGCAATGCAAATTTGCCCATGAACATTCCATTAAGGAATATGGGCAAACTTCTCACATTTTAATGAGTGCAGTCCGATTCAAGTTAAAGCCCAATGATAAGGGGTCTCCTTTTTATAGCCGAGCCCGAACAGCGTGCCGCAGTGCAATACCTCTTTGCGGAGAAGTTTTTACATGGCTGCCATACTCAATGATACAATACCTCCCAAATGTCGCCAAAATTAGGAGGGGATAACCACCTTTGAAAATTTTCACAATATTCTCGCCAGGATTCGAAACCAGGCATTCAGCTTCAAAGGCGGACATGCTAACCTCTGCGCTACGGTGACCTTGGTATTTCGGAAAATTTTTCGGGCTGCAAAATCTTCATTTATAGAGCCTCTCGGTTCGCTCCGGAATATGACACTTCCAAGTTCCGGTCCACCAGGTACTGGTCTAAGGATTGAATCAGTATGCCGGCACATTGTTAAAAGCCCCCTCAATGTTAATGTATACCGCCAATGTGTACGTCTTGGCATAGAAGGTTTCTTCTCTTTTATATACAACCTCATGCAAGGCAGTCTCCACCGACCATCCCTTGAGATAGGCATGCTATTTGAATTTGAGTAGTTCGAAGTCCTACTCCTTAACATGGTATTCACAATACGTTCTATGGTTTTGACATTAGGTTTATTAGTCATTTGGCATTTGGTGCCGCATAACGAGCCTTGCCGGTCTTGGGTATAAATACCACTGTTACCTACTGCCATGCATTTGCAAGTCTTAGATACTTTGTCAGATATTCCGCCTCCATCTGTAGTAACGCTGGAAATATTCCATCAGGTCCGGGTGACTTAAATGGTTGAAAGTTTCTCAAGGCTTCCTTTACCACAAATGATATAATAATAGGCCTTTTGGAGTATATACAAGTCCTAGGCTAGCTGTGTAGAAGGCTGCCAGATGGAGCACCAGATAGTCCGCCATCTTGTGTAGTAGCGCCGTAAATATTACATCAATACCGTATGACTTATACCGCTAAGATCCTGGTGTCTGCCTGTCTGTCTAGCTGTCCTGTGGGCAAATTGGGTTGCCCAAAAAGTAATTGCGGATTTTTTAAAAGAAAGTAAATGCATTTTTAATAAAACTTAGAATGAACTTTAATCAAATATACTTTTTCTAGAAGATAGAATGCAATTACAGAGTCACAAGCTGTGAAAAAATTTGTCAACGCCGACTATATGAAAAATCCGCAATTACTTTTTGGGCAACCCAATATATTCTTGATCGAAGTCAATTTAGCCATATCCGTCGCTACGTCTGTCCAATCTTTCGAACAAGTAAAGCTGGACGCTCTTAGTTTTACTCAAATTCTTCTCATTGACATATAGCAGTAGGGGATTGTAAATAAGTTTTACATGATCATTCCAAAACATATCACCTTTCGCGGTGAAAATGGAAATGTGTCTGCTGAATTTCCATATTTCAATCAGTGTGTCGACAAAAAGTGAACGACACTGAAAACAATGAAAATGCATAGGACAACAAAAAAAAAACGGAATAAAATATTCTCTTTAGATGGTAATATGTATGAACGAGTATACGTATATATGTACATGTGTGGGTGGTGTTTGCTGTTATTGATGTTTTTGTTACAACTTTATTGTAGTATGTTGTTGGAGTCCTTGTTGCCTTACCATTGTTGCAGAGTGGCATGTTTGAGGCTGAAGTATGGGCGTTTACAATTGGCGCCAACTGTGCCGGCAGCAATGAAAGCACTTTTAACAACAACGTCATACAAAGTAATGTTAACATATATGTATGCCTGTAAGGGTGTATGTGTGTTTACAAATCCATAGATATGAAGACACACTCACACACATTGTCAAGTGCGGTGAAAATACTCCTTTTTTCTGTTTGTTTTTCACAATCTTTTTTTTTTTTTCTTTCTTATGGCTCCCCTTTTTCTATCAAGTCAAGCATATCAATGTTACTCGATACGCCAGGATTCAGTCAATAGTGGAATTTGGAGGTACTACACAATAAGACATACATGTGTGTTTGTACATACATACATGCTCACGTAGTGCCGTCCATTGTTATATGGCGGTGGGCTATGTTTATAAACATATGATGGCTATACTTCAGTCTGGATGGATGGATTGTTGGATGGTTGGGTGCATGTGTGAGACGAGCGAATAGTTGGATGGATCTATCCACGGTCTTTCTGTTTTTCCCACTATCCAGGCAATTGATGGTTGTTCCCTAAAAAAGGGAATGTAATAAATTGAAGTTATTTCAACCATTTCTGGTCTTTTTTTTCCCGCTTGCCTTCCTCTTGTTTATTCAATGCTATCCCATTACTTGGGCAACATAATGGGATGAGCTGAAAACACAGTCGGTTATAATTTTGTTACCTTAAATAGATAAAAATAAATCGTTGATTTTGTTTCGAGCTTAAAGTAGAAGATGATTTAAAGTTGTAAGGAAATTGGAAGGCAAAGGATGAGTTTGGAACCAACGCGTTTCGATAACAAGTAAAAGCGTGTTAAGTTTGGCTGGGACCAAGTCTTATATACCCTTTCTTTATAGGCAGAAACTAAAAAAGGATAATGGGAAGTCCTAACAAAATATCCTCATAGATACTTTCTATACCCTCCACCATAGGATGGGAGTATACTAATTTCGTCATTCTGTTTGTAACTCCTCGAAATATTCGTGTAATACCCCATAAAGTATATATTGGGTTGCCCAAAAAGTAATTGCGGATGTTTCATATAGTCGGCGTTGACAAATTTTTTCACAGCTTATGACTCTGTAATTGAATTCTTTCTTCCGTCAGTTATCAGCTGTTACTTTTAGCTTGCTTTAGAAAAAAAGTGTAAAAAAGTATATTTGTTTAAAGTTCATTCTAAGTTTTATTAAAAATGCATTTACTTTCTTTTAAAAAATCCGCAATTACTTTTTGGGCAACCCAATATATTCTTGATCGTCATGACATTTTAAGTCGATCTAGCCATGTCTGTCCGTCCGTTCTTCCGTCTGTCTGTGTGTTTGTCGAAAGGACGCTAACTTCCAAAAGAGTAAAGCTATCCGCTTGAAATTTTGCACAAATACTTCTTATTGATGCAGGTCGGTTTGGATTGTTAATGGGCCATATCGGCCTATGTTTTGAAATAGCTGCTATATAAACCGATCTGGGATCTTGACTTCTGGAGCCACTAGAGGACTCAAATCTTATCCCATTTGGAAGAAATTTGAATAACAAAAAACCTCATGCTAAATTTTAGCCAAATCGGATAATAATTACGCCCTCTTGAGGCTCAAGAAGTCAAGATCCCAGATCAGCTTATATGGCTACTACATCAAGTTATGGACCAATTTGAACCATATTTGGCACAGTTGTTGGAAGTCATAACAAAACACCTCATGCAAAATTGCAGCCAAATCGGATAGGAATAACGCCCTCTAGAGGCTCACGAATTCAAGACCCCCGATCGCTTTATATGGCAACTATATCAGGTTATAGACCGATTTGAATCATATTTGGCACAGTTGTTGGAAGTCATAACAAAACACCTCATGCAAAATTTCAGCCAAATCAGATAGGAATTACGCCCTCTAGAGGCTAAAGAATTCAAGACCCCAGATCGGTTTATATGACAGCTATGTCAGGTTATGGACCGATTTGAATCATATTTGACACAGTTGTTGGGAGTCGTAACAAAACACCTCATGCAAAATTTCAGCCAAATCGTATAGGAATTGCGTCCTCCAATGGGTCAAGAAGTCAAGATCCAAGATCGGTTTATATAGCAGCTATATCAGATTATAAGCCGATTTACACCGTACTTGGCACAGTTGTTGGAAGTCATAACAAAACACCTCATGCAAAATTTCAGCCAAATCGGATAGGAATTACGCCCTCTAGAGGCTCAAGAATTCAAGACCCCAGATTGGTTTATATGACAGCTATGTCAGGTTATAGACCGATTTGAATCATATTTGACACAGTTGTTGGAAGTCGTAACAAAACACCTCATGCAAAATTTCAGCCAAATCGTATAGGAATTGCGTCCTCTAATGGGTCAAGAAGTCAAGATCCAAGATCGGTTTATATAGCAGCTATATCAGATTATAAACCGATTTACACCGTACTTGCCACAGTTGTTGGACGTCATATCGAAATTCCGCATACAAAATTTCAGCCAATTCGGACAGGAATTGCGCCCTCTAGAGGCTCAAGAAGTGAAGACCCCAGATCGGTTTATATGACAGCTATATCAAAACATGGACCGATATGGCCCATTTACAATCCCAACCGACCTACACTTATATAGCTTCAGGTTATGGAAGGATTTGATCCATACTTGCCACAATCGTTAGAAACTATAACAAAATATCTCAAGCAAAATTTCAGCTAAATCGGATAAGAATTGCGTCCTCTAGTAGCTCAAGAAGTTAAGATCCCAGATCGTTTTATATGACAGCTATATCAAAATATGAACCGACATGGCCCATTTACAATCCCAACCGATCTACACTTATAAAGCCTTACTTCTTCGAAAGTTAGCGTGCTTTCGACAGTCAGACGGACGGACATGGCTACATCGACTTAAAATATCATGACGATCAAGAATATATATACTTTATGGGGTCTTAGACGAATATTTCGAGGAGTTACAAACAGAATGACGAAATTAGTATACCCCCATCCTATGGTGGAGAGTATAAAAATGGCTGAAACGATTTTCATGAAATTTTACGGATGATAGAGTTTGAGCCCCCAGTGAACATATTTGGATATCCGAAGGGCGGGGCGAACCCTCCCTCTTACCAAAATTTTCAAAAAACAAAATCTCGCAGATGAGTGCACCGAGTTATGCGAAATTTTCTATGCAACCTTATGATGCCCCAAAAACACGAAATTGGTATAAAATTTTGGGGTAATATAACCTGGGGGGACGGCCCCTTCAAAAAGCCTTTCGGACGAACATGTTTACCCTTTGGGACAATATGGGTGTTATATGAAAGGTATTTAAGAGTAGAGTACAAACCTGTTCTTAAAATATCACTCTATGTATCGGGTTGGCCCCCAACCCCCAAAAACACCACCTAAAAGGACACTTTTACCGCTTTGGGCAATATAAAAGTAGAGTACACATCTGATATAAAAATTTATTCCTCTGTGTCTGAGGGACCTCTGTTTGTTTATTTCTTTGTTAGTTTGTTTTAGACTTAAAATCGGCTGAACCGATTTTCATGAAATTTTACTGATGGTAGAGTTTGAGCCCCCGGTGAAAATAAGGTACTACATTTTTGGATATCGGAAGGGCAGGGCGGACCCTCCCTCTTACCAAAATTTTCAAAAACGCAAGATCTCGCAGATAGGTGCACCGAGTTAAGCGAATTTTTCTATGCAACCTTATGATGCCCCAAAAACACGAAATTGGTATAAAATTTTGGGGTCATATAACCTGAGGGGACCCCCTCCAAAAAACCTTCCGGACGGACATGTTTACCTATTGGGACAATATGGTTATCAAATGAAAGGTATTTAAGAGTAGAGTACAAACTTGGTCTAAAAATTTTACTCTGTGTCGGGGGGTCCCCAACCCCCAAAAAACACCATCTAAAAGAACACTTACCCCTTTGGGCAATATGGGTATCAAGTGAGAGGTACTTAAAAGTAGAGTACGTAAAAACTTATTCCTTGGTGTCTGAGGGGTAGAGTACCAACTTGGTCTAAAAATTTCACTCTGTGTCGGGGGGTCCCCAACACTCAAAAAATCCACCGAAAAGGACACTTTTACCGCTTTGGGCAATATGGGTATCAAATGAAAGGTATTTAAAAGTAGAGTACAAATCTGATCTGGAGGCCACCGTAGCGCACAGGTTACCATGTCCGCCTATCACGCTGAACGCCTGGGTTTGAATCCTGGCGTGACCATCAGAAAAAATTTTCACCGGTGGCTTTCCCCTCCTAATGCTGGCAACATTTGTGAGGTAGTATGCCATCTAAAACTTCTCTACAAAGAGGTGTCGCACTGCGGCATGCCACTCGGACTCGGCTATAAAAAGCAGGTCCCTTATCATTGAGCTTAAACTTGAATCGGACTGCTCTCATTGATAGATGAGAAGTTTGCCCCTGTTCCTTAGTGGAATGTTCACGTCAAAATTTGCAATTTGTACAAATCTGATATAAAAATGTATTCCATGGTGTCTGAGGGGCCTCCCCACCTCTAGCAGGACATATTTAATTATTGGGACAATATAGGACTAAAATGAAAGGTGTTTGAGAGTTAAATACGAATATGGTATTAAAAATTGGATTCAATTACCTGCGGGCTGCCCCAGGCCCAAACCGACCTTATATACCTATGGGTTGCCCAAAATGTAATTGCGGATTTTTCATATAGTCGGCGTTGACAAATTTTTTCACAGCTTGTGACTCTGTAATTGCTTTCTTTCTTCTGTCAGTTATCAGCTGTTACTTTTAGCTTGCTTTAGAAAAAAAGTGTAAAAAAAAAGTATATTTGATTAAAGTTCATTCCAAGTTTTATTAAAAATGCATTTACTTTCTTAAAAAAAAAACCGCAATTACTTTTTGGGCAACCCAATATATTGTTATACTGTTAGTCAAATGGCAGACATGCAAGCTATGTTAAAATCAGTCTATAATCTGATATAGCTCTCATATAAGCCCCTCTTTCCTCTCTATAGCGTCTGGAAGTTTTAATTTTTACGTGGTTTGGGAGAAATTTGGTATGTATAGTAAAATTATTCTTTAAAACATCTTCCCATTGTGCACTCAAAGCATCGATACGATATTCCGCAATCCAAAGCAAGTCATGTAAGTTGCAGCAGATGTTGCAAATAGACATATTTGCCACATGAGTGCAATTGAAAATTGCAAAACATTTAAGGATGATTGGATGCACTAAAAGGCCAAGGGGATTGGGTTTTAAATTAATTAAAAAAAAACTATCGTTAGGGAAAGAAAACCGAAAGTCTTTTGAAGAAGGGAAAACATAAGAAGGGTAACATTTCTGCTTTAAAAATCATTCCGCTGCACCTTCCTAACTCTCTAATATCGTGTTAGGTTAGGGACATTTCGCCCTGAATGTGGATATAGAATTCCTGCCACTATAGACTATGTCCGCTTATGGCGCTGAACGCCTGTGTTTGAATCCTGACGAGATCATCGGACAAAATTTAAGCGATGGTTATCCCCTCTTAATGCTGGCGACATTTGCTAGGCATCATGCCAGCATGGTTATGTAAAAAATTTTCCTGAGCCTACTTTTACTCTACTCCCAAATGCCTTTCTTTTAAGTCCTATATTACCGTTTTGGTCAATATTTCCGGTTAAGGGAGTATTTCGGGGGTGTTCAATTGGCCATTAAAGTAAACATAAGATGCTCTACTTTCAACAACATTTTATATGAACCCATTACTGGATTATCGGTAAATAGGTTGTAGTTGAGAGTGGGATGGTCGCCAGGGTTTTTATCCCGAAAAACAATCGATTTCCACCCCAAATATGGAGGTATTTTAGGGTAGGGAGGCTCCCCAAACACATGTCTCTTCATTGTCGTGATTGATCTATATATCCATTTGGCGGTTTTTGGTCGGCACCCGACCCCAACAATAGAAACCTTGTTTGTGTTTGGTGACTGTGAGAGTGCGAAAACATTTCGAACGAATCACATTATCAAACTCCCAGATCTCGTATTTTTGGAAAATTAGGATTGGTTAGGTTAGGAAAGAGCGGCAGTCCTTTTGCAGACTCACCAAGACAATTTTAAATCTACTGTGATACTACAGTAGCGACAGACCAAGGCTTCTGGCGGGAATCGAACCCACGACCCCTGCATTGGTAATCCAAGCACGCTACCAACTTGGCTACCGGGGCGCCCTATTAGAGTAAATTAGGGTAAGGGGAAGTGCTTTTTAGGGGAGATATTTCGACTCAAACATGGATATAAAATTCGTGCCCCACTCCCACATTGCGTTAATTTTAGCCCCATATTGCCATGGTATGGTCGGTAAGCATGAACCATTTGGAGGGTGTTTTGAGGCTCGGGCGGCCACCGGCACTTCGCCCTGCAAATAGATATGAAATTCGTTTTTCTACTCCTAAAAACTTTTGATTTGAGCTCCATATTGCTATAGTCGGAAATGAAGTTCAGTTTAGGGGGTAATTTAGGGCCGACCCTAAACACTTGGCTTCAAAATTGTATATCGAATTTGTTTTCTACCCTCAAATAACTTTCATTTGAGTCCCATATTGGCATAATGGGTAAATTAACCTATTCGAAGTATTTTTAGGAGCAAAAGCGCCATCTAGACTTGAACGCAAATTTTAATGTCATATTCGTAATTTACTACCAAATATCTTAGATTTAAACCCCATAAAGCCATGGGGCGACCTCCAATTACTTGGACCTAACTTTGTATGCTATATTTGTAATCTACTGCCGAATACTTTCCATTTGAGTCCCATATTGATAGGAACGTCGATGATATCTGTTTTGTGGATTTTTGGGGTTGGCGCTGCCCGCTAGGTACATGGCCCGCTGAACGCTAGGTACATGATATGCCCATCTGGCATTGGGGCGACCTCCAATTACATGGACCTAATTTTTTATGCTATATTTGTAATCTACTGCCGAATACTTTTCATTTAAGTCCCATGTTGATAGGAACGTCGATGATATCTGTTTAGAGGATTTTTAGGGTTGCTGCTGCCCGCTAGGTACATGACCCGCTGCCCGCTGGGTACATGACATGTCCATTTGGGGTTAGGGCGACCTTCAATTACTTGGACCTAATTTTTTATGCTATATTTGTAATCTACTGCCGAATACTTTTCGTTTGAGTCCTATGTTGATAGGAACGTCGACGATATCTGTTTAGTGGATTTTTGGGGTTGCCGCAGCCCGCTAGGTACATGATATTCCCATTTGGGGTTGGGGCGACCTCCAATTACTTGGACCTAATTTTGTATGCCATATTTGTAATCTAGTGCCGAACACTTTTCATTTGAGTCCTATATTGATAGGAACGTCGATGATATATGTTTAGTGGATTTTTGGGGTTGGCGCTACCCGCTAGGTACATGGACCCATATTCGGCTCCTTCCCCCACCGATATCAACAAATTATAAAGCCTATTCCTTCTTCCTGAATATATTCGTAATCTGCTCCCGAATACCTTTCATTTAAGTCCCATATTGTCATGCTCGTCCAAAAAAACTCTTTTAGGGTGATTTGAGGACGGGGCGGTCCCCCTGTTTCCTGGACTCAATTTTTAATATTAAATTCGTACTCTACTCCTAAATACCTTTCATTTGAGTCTCATATTGCCCTAATCGGTACAGTTTTATTTTTGGGTAGTACTTTAGGGGTAAGGGGGAGGGTCCGCCCCCCTTCTAGCCTTATCCATCCGTCTGTCCGTCCGTCTGTCTGTCGAAAGCACGCTAACCTTTGAAGGAATAAAGCTAGCCGCTTGAAATTTTGCACAAATACTGCTTATGTAGGTCGTAGGTGTAGGTCGATTGGGATTGTAAATGGGCCATATCGGTCCATTTTTAGATATAGCTGCCATATAAACCGATCTTGGGTCTTGACTTCCTGAGCCACTAGAGAGTGCAGTTCTTATCCGATTTGGTTTAAATTTTGCATAAGGTGTTTTGTTTTGATTTCCTACAACTGTTCTAAGTATGGTTGAAATCGGTTCATAACCTGATATAGCTGTCATATAAACCGAAATTGGGTCTTGACTTCTTGAACCACTAGATGTTGCAATCCTTATCCGATTTGAATGAAATTTTGCACGAAGTATTTTGTTATGACTTTCAACAACTATGCCAAGTATGGTTCAAATCGGTCTATAACCTGATATAGCTGCCATATAAACCGATCTTGAATCTTGACTTCTTGAGCCACTAGAGGGCGCAATTCTTATCCCATTTGGCTGAAATTAAGCATGAGGTGTTTTGTTATGACTTCCAACAAATATTCTAAGTATGGTTCTAATCGGTCTTTAACCTGATATAGCTGCCTCATAAACCGATCTGGGCTCTTGACTTCTTGAGCCTCTAGAGGGCGCAATTCCTATCCGATTGGAATGAAATTTTGCACGACGTGTTAAGCTATGACTTTCAACAACTGTGCTAAGTTAGGGTCAAATCGGTCAATATCCTGATATTGCTGCCATATAAACCGATCTGGGGTCTTGACTTCTTAAGCCTCTACAGGAAGCAATTCCCATCCGATTTGAATGAAATTTTACACAAAGTATTCTGTTATGATATCCAACAACTGTGCAGAGTATGGTTCAAATCTGTCTATAACCTGATATAGCTGCCATATAAACCGATCTTGTGTCTTGACTTCTTGAGCCTCTAGGGGGCGCAATTCTTATCCGATTGGAATGAAATTTTTCACGTGGTATTTTGTTATGATATCCAACAACTGTGCCAAGTATGGTTGAAATTGCTCCATAACCTGATATAGCTGTCATATAAACCTATCTGCGGTCTTGACTTCCTGAGCGTCTAGAGTGCGCAATTCCGATCCGATTTTGCTGATATAGCTGCCATATAAACCGATCTTGAATCTTGACTTCTTGAGCCCCTAGAGTGCGCAATTCTTATCCGATTTGAATGAAATTTTGCACGACGTGTTTTGTTATGATATCTAACAACTGAACCAAGTATGGTTCAAATCGGTTCATAACCTGATATAGCTCCCATATAAACCGATCTTGGGTCTTGATTTCTTGAGCATCTAGAGGGCGCAATTCCTATCCGATTTGGTTGAAATTTTGCGTGACATATTTTATTAGGACTTTCAATAACTGTGCCAAATAAGGTTCAAATCGTTTCATAACCTGATATAGCTGCCACATAAACCGATCTGGGATCTTGACTTCTTGAGCCTCTAGAGGTCGCAATTATTATTCGATTTGCCTGAAATTTTGTACGACGAATCCCCTCATGACCATCAACATACGAGTTTATTATGGTTTGAAACGGTCTATAGCCTGATACAGCTCCCATATAAATCGATTTCTTTATTTTACTTCTTGAGCCCCCAAAAGGCGCAATTCTTATTCGAATTGTCTGACATTTTACACAAGTCTCCAACATATAACTTTGTTGTGGTCCAAACCGGACCATATCTTGATATCGCTCTAACAGCAGAGCAAGTCTTTTCTTATATCCTTTTTTTGCCTGAGTAGAAATGCCGCGAGAAGAACTCGACAAATGCGATCCATGGTGGAGGGTATATAAGATTCGGCCAGGCCTAACTTGGCACGCTTTTACTTGTTCATATTATAATGAGCAATTTTAATAAATTTTATAATACAAAATTCTTTTGTAGATTATTTGAATAATATGAAGACAAAATTTCGAGACAATTTTATTCTAATCACGATTTTAATCTTAGATTCCTTCCTCATTCAATGATCAGTGACAATATTTTGGTTAACACAAAGAGACCATTACGACTTTATTTCCTTTGTTTGTCTTATTGTCCAAAGAAAGAATGGCAATAGAAGCTAAAAGACAACAATCTCCTGGGAAATTAGCATTGACCACAAAAAAGAAAATCTAAAAAATCTATAGAATAACGACAACGACGCCGACATTCAAATATTTCATTTTATTGCATTTTCAAAACAATAGTAACGACACTTTGCATGTTGCCAAGTAATTTGTAAGTTAAATCGTTTTTGGCATTCCATAATATAACTGATTCAGGGTTAATGTGTTTAAGTTTATTAGGTGAACACCTTCGGAGGCGGAATGGGTTTGCCGTTTATATGAAGAGAATGTCATATTTTTTTGTGATTGTTATATAAGACTCATACTATTTTCAGATTTACAATTGAAATGGAATTGCAAATCTAAAAGTAATATTGGGTTGCCTTAAAAGTAATTGCGGATTTTTTAAAAGAAAGTAAATGCATTTTTAATAAAACTTAGAATGAACTTTAATCAAATATATAATTGCCATTTTTTTCGATAACCTTTTGCCATCTTCCTGGCAAATTTAGTATTCCACGCTCATAGAACTTCTGGCCTTTATCTGCAAAAAACTGAACCAAGTGCGGTTTTATAGCCTCATCATTGCAGAAAGTTTTACCATTTAAGGAGTTCTGCAAAGATCGAAATAAATGGTAGTCTGATGGTGCAAGGTCAGGGCTATATGGTGGATGCATCAAAAGTTCCCAGCCAAGCTCACTCAGTTTTTGGCGAGTGACCAAAGATGTGTGCGGTCTAGCGTTGTCCTGGTGGAATTTGACATCTTTACGATTGACCAATTCTGGTCGCTTCTCCTTGATGGCTGTATTCAATTTGTCCAATTGTTGACAGTAAACATCTGAATTAATCGTTTGGTTCCTTGGAAGTAGCTCAAAATATACCACACCCTTCCAATCCCACCAAACAGACAGCATAACCTTCTTTTGGTGGATATCAGCCTTTGAAGTGGTTTGAGCTGGTTCACCATGCTTGGACCATGATCGTTTTCGACTAACGTTGTTGTAAACAATCCATTTTTCATCTCCAGTTATGATTCGTTTTAAAAACTGATCGAATTCAATGCGTTTAAGGTGCATATCACAAGCGTTGATTCGGTTTGTTAAATGAATTTCTTTCAATACATGTGGTACCCATATTAAAATTGACGCCAAACAAACAAATGTAAACAAAATTTCGCGCACTTTTTTTCTAAAGCAAGCTAAAAGTAACAGCTGATAACTGACAGAAGAAAGAATGCAATTACAGAGTCACAAGCCGTTGAAAAAATTTGTCAACGCCGACTATATTACTACTATATTACCGCCAATTACTTTTTGGGCAACCCAATAGAGCGATCGCCCGATAGAGGGTCTAAAGGCCATACAAGTTTTATTTTCCATGGGCCTGGGGGTCTACATTGAGAACCCAGGGACTGCCTACGGTTCTTCAGGCGGAGATCCGAGCGATCATGGAATGCGTGAGGTGGTGTGGTGCTTACACGATGACGTCGAGTGTGAATATCCTTACGGAAAGTAAAATGGCCATCAGGGCAATAACAGCCAGGAGGGTATGGTCACATTCTTGCAGTGTAAGAAAGAGATTAACGTCTTCTCTGAGGATGGTAAAATCCGCATCGATTGGGTGCAGGCCATAACGGTGTAAGGCGGAATCAAAGGACAGACGATTTGGCATTGAAGGCCAGAGGACTGCCTTCAATAAACTTGGTTAACCCGAAGCCTTTCGGGTCAATGCAGTCTGATTTCGTCGTTCGTCGCCCACGCCCTTAACAGCGAAACAGTCGGTAAGACCGCGAAAATACTATTTGGTATTCCGGATTGTGAGAGGACGAGGTTATTACTGAAAAAAAGTAAGAAGGAGGTCAGTATAGCTATTAGTATCAACACGGGACACATGGGACTACGAGCTCACTTTTGTAAAGTCGGTGCGACACATTCTAGCATTTATTGGGCGTGCGTGGAAGATGATGAAACGTTGGAGCATTTCCTTTATAATTGCCCGGCTTTCGCGTCTAACAGATACCGGCACTTAGGTGGGCACACACTACCAGACATGAACCAACTTAGGGGAGTGGTATAGAATATAATAAAGGATTTTGTAGGTAGTACGGAATTCCTAACTTAAAATTTTCCTTTTCGAGTTTACTTTTTAGTTTTTAGAACGCACAACAAGCCGATTAATGGCTTAGGTGTATGTCCATAGTGGAATGGGGCTGATTAATATCTGCACCCTCTTTTCAACCTAACCTACCGATTGAGGTAATATGGATAACAAATGAAATCTAATCGGAAGTAAGGGGTTATTTTTTAAGGGCTTTAGGAAAGTTTTTCATCAAAAAAAAAAAAAAAACACATCAAATTTACAAAAATTCACGAATTATTCATTTGAATTGATAGTACAGTCCATATAATTGAATGTTTGAAGTTTATTTCATGCAAATGTTGGGCATGGCGGCGTCTCCAATCCGCTTAGTCCAATTTTGGAATACTCTTTCCAACATTTCGGACGGTAACTCATGAATAAATGCTTCAATGTGGTCTTCCAATGAGCTTTAACATAGTCCCACAAAAAATAGTCTGATCGTGCGTTAAACCGCACGATCTAGGCGCCCCCAATTGACCGATCCCGAACGTGAAATAAATTGTTCACCGAACTCGCCTTTCAATAAATCCATTGTTACGCGTACTATGTGGCATGTGGCATGTGGCATGTGGTCCAATGATGCCACCAGCCCATAGACCGCAGCAAACTGTGACTTTTTCTGAATGCATTGGTAGCTCTTGCAATGCTTCTGGCTGATCTTTACTCGAAAATCGACAGTTCTGGTTATTTACATACCCAATGGGCCAAAATTGAGCTTCGTCGTAAAATGGAAGAACCCCCAAACGCACATTAAGGTCGATCGAGACAATATGGGATTCAAACGAAAGGTACTTAGAAGAAGAATGCGAATCTTTTAGAAGAATATGAGTCAATTCCCAAGGGGGCAGCCCTCGCCAAAATTGTGGCTAAAATTTATTCCAAATGTGATTCTTATGAAGTGTATTTTAGAGTTAAGTACGGGTTATGTCAAAGGGAGGCCGAAAACACTTAAGGGTGTGGCGAAGAACACCGGGCCAGCTGGTACTCGTATAAATGAATATATATTGTAGGAAATAAAAACCGTCTGGTACAAGGCAGAATATGCGGTAATGGGTTCATATAACCATCATATTGACCGACACCCAGTTATAAGCTTTAGGCCCATAAAAGTCTCTTTTATTTCCCGATTTGGCACCGTGAACTGTATTTTGCCGTGCCGAGTATGGTTTAGAACATTTGGGTATACCTCCCATATAGACCAATCTGCGGCTTGAATGTCTTCCTCCCATAATTGACCAATTTTTTACCTGATTTTGCTTAATTTTTTTCGTAGCAGTTTATTGTGTTCTATCTTTCGTCTGCTTGATTCTGTTCAGTTTCCAGATCCAGGAACTCTGCGACTAAGATGGGGTGCGTCCACAGGGATCTGGATCTGAGTCGAGTCGGTCTGGCCGGGCAGTTAAACAGGTGACGTGTATCCTGCGGTCCCTGGTTACAATCGAGACATACATCTTGCACGTCGGCATCAATCCTAGCCCTCCTAGCCCTAATCCTCTGTAGGAATTGAGGCGGCTGCATCTGCCGGAACGTAATTGAGCCAGAACTACTCTGGTTTGCCGGGGGATGTCGAATTCTTTAGGTGAAATTGGAGGCGGTCGTTCTCCAAGAAATACATTCACCCAGTTGCCAAATGAATGTTGTTTAGACCTGCTTGATATGCCGCTTGATCTACAGGTTCTCTCTTGTAGCTCTGAACCTAACGCTATAGATCATGTAGATCTACCTTAAGGCTTCTGGGCGGTCTATCCACGAGATAATGATTTGGATGGTCGCTGCGATAACAGCCCAAGAGGTATTGACTGCATGTAGTTATGTCTTCGCACTGGTAGAATCTTTGTCGCCTGATGGATGTGGTCCACATGAGAACTGAGGAGACAGCCCGTCGCAGTTCGAAGGGCGGCATTCTGACAGATCTGAATATTATTCCACTGCGTGTCACAAAGTTGATTTGTGACTGGGCTGATTGAAGCCATGGCAAATGTGTGCAGTGATGGCATGCAAAGCTGTTGTTGTGCTGTGCAGTCTCCGAAATCCATGTTGATGCTCGGCGAATGGAAATTCTCCAACGATGCTCGGGAGGAGTAATGCCTCAAGGGTCTTTGTCACTGGTGAGAGAAGGGAGATTGGTTTGTACGACTCCCCCAAACTCGGGTCTTTACCAGGCTTCAGTAGCGGGATCACTCAGTCCATTTTCCAGACATCGGGAACTATAAAAGAGTTCAAAGACAGGTTGAGGACAGTGGTAAGGTACTCAACTCCAGATGAATCCAGATTCTTCAACATCAATGTAGCGACTCCGTCGGGGCCCAACGCCTTAGATGAATTGGCACCACGGATGACATTCGTAACTTCGCCCGCGGTAAATTGTGATGGCTGTTCATCGGCTCGGAGACCACGAATACGGCGAATGACTCTGCTCCTTGCCCTGTCTCTCTCGGGATGCACAATAAATTGACGGTTGAACAACCTGGCGCATCTCTTCGGATCAGTCACGGTTATCTCGCCAAAAGTGACTGAGGTCCTGTCATCCCGTCTACTGGGGTTCGAGAGTGACTTAACAGTAGACCACAGTTTGCCTACACCGGTGCCTAAGTTACATTGCTCCATGTGTTCCAGCCACAAATTCCGCTTATGTTCGTTGACTACCCTGTTTATTTCCAGATTCAGCTCGCTGATTCTGGAGTTAGCAGGGTCCATAACACGAATTTCATCACGCTCGTCTGCGAGTACCACTGCTTGCGCCGGGAAATTGGGCCGCACTTGGGGTATTCGACCGGCTGGTATAAAGCGAGCGGTTGCTGCGTTAATGATGTCTCGGAATTTCCGAGACATCATTGTGCCACTAGCACATCAGAGGGGGTGGCAGTTCACTGAAGCGGCGATTGGTATACTCTCTGAAGCCAGCCCAATCGGCCTTCTTCTGATTGATAAACGTCCGGCGATCAGAGGTTATGAAGTCGGGTGGTCGGTCGAAGGTGAGAATTATGGGGAGGTGGTCTGACACCAAAGAGATGACGGCTTGCCGGGATACGTCACTCAGGAGATCAGGGGATGCAATGGAGATGTCTGGCGAGCTGCTGCACCTTCTCGTAATCCTAGTGGGGCATCCTCATTCACCGTTCAAAACGTGGAGCTTTCAATCTGCTCTGCCAAAGCTATGCCACGTTGGTCGTTACCTAGGTGAGAATACCATGACGTCTGATGCGCATTAAAATCCCCTAGAACCAGACGATAATAGCCAGATAGCAACCCACTTTAACGGGGTTGTAAGCCTGGCCATAATCGGGACTCAGCTACCAACCGGCGGTATGTACACATCGTATTGCTCTGTCTCGGCAGTACCGGACCTGACTGCTATCCCCATGCATTCCATGTAGGGGTCACTTCTTTTCAATCCCGGCACAGATCAGAAGCGTGCGGAGAAGGCACTCCGTGATGTGCCTCTCCCATGACGAACACTTACACTGAGGCGGCAGCCCTTGCCGATGAGGTTTCCATCGGGTCAATCCGGTGCGTACAACCGGCTGCTATGGAATTGAGCAGATCATATTTCGAGATAGCTACTGTGGGCTCAAAAGTGAATTATATTTGATCGCAATTTGACGAAATGTTGTTTATATCAATACTCGAGGTGGTGGTTATTCAAAGTCCGGGCCAGCCGAACTTACAGGATTTTGTCAGAGTGTTAGTGTTAGTACTATTGACTACCGTTTAAATATTCAGTTTTTCTGTTGCCATAATTTCTCAAATTTGTTTAAAGCCAATCGCCAGCCAAGTTTTTGTTTGATTGTTGTAGTCCTTGCCTATGGACAAAGGTTTTAACCTCCACTCTCTATATGGCCTACGGTAAAAATAGACTAACAGTTTCATTATCATCTTCGCCTACCCAGCAACTCTGGATTTCTATGGCATGATACGGACAACAGATTTACCTTCATCTGTTGCCAAAGGGGATTTCTTATTTCCCAGAAAACAACGCTAAAAAATAAAGAGGAAGAAAAAAAGGGAGACACGAAGGGAAGTCTAAAGTATGTAGCGTATGGCAATGAAAATGTTAACCGAAATTTATTCGTCTATTGCACGTTCTCACATAAATGCGTTTTGTTTATCTTGGCCTTAAGGGTAACAATTTTATAAACAAAGTAAATGAAGAGGGAGAGAAAGTGACACTCATCGCCTTCCCCATAACTACCACCGAATAGACAGAGCTAAAACCATGGCAGCCATCAGTGTATATCCTTCCACAGCAATGGCAATTGTGTGCGATGTCGAAAGGCACTGCATGGGGGGGGGGGGGGGGGAGTGAAGACCATTACTTGCTTCGCCTTAAGTTGAATGTCTTCATGGATTACAATGAAGTTTATAAAAAAACGAAACGAAACCAGCATACAAAAACAAAAAGTTGTTGCAATTTAAAAGTATCCCATAAAATTTATTGAAGGGTTCTCTCTTTGAAATTGATACCGAAGACAATCTGGAAAGTGTCAGAAATTTGATTTAAGATTTTATTGTTAACGACTTTGGGGCTTATACAAATTAACTCTGGCAACAAAGGATACATCTGAAATTGGGGAACAAAATCACTAAGGCTGATAAAGAGCAGGAAAAAGAGGACTTTTAAACCTTAAACAGTTGGCGATAGACAGGACGAAATGTTAAGCGGGAAATTTTGGAAATTTTCTTTAAATTATGTGCCTGATGAGACGCCTAGGTAGCCGAGTAAGAAGCGTGGGTCGATTCCCACCAGAGGCCTTAGTCTATTGTGCTACTGTGTTATAACAATGGACTAAAATTGTCTAAGTGAGACTGTAAAGGACTGTCACTCTTACCTAACCTTATCTATGTACCTGATATAATAAAAAATAATTACAAACGAGTTTTAGTTATTAGAGACTAAATTTTTGTGTTAAACAAATGATGAATGCGAAAGTACGACTAAGTATTCAAAATTTAATCGAAATCGTATGAAAAATTAGCCTTGTGTTAACTCATCGCAATTAAGCCAGGGGTTGGTTAAAGTTAGGACACGCAAGTAACAATTTCGGTCACAAGTTACCTGATTCATTCGGTGACCGTAGGCCCATTACGTATAGAAGGTAAAAGCAAACAAGTGAAAATGTGCTAAGTTCGTCCGAGCCGAACCTTGGGTACCCGCCCCATGGATTTTTCTAAAAACTTAGACATGTAAATTTATCCTGAAGAAGAAATAAACCCAGATTAACTCATCTAGAGCCTCAAAAAGGCTAACCAGGGAAACGATTTGTGGGATAACAAGTAAAAAGGAGTTAAGTTAGGCAGGGCCGAACTTTGGATACCCACCACCTCGGGTATATATGTAAGCCATCTTTCGTTATAATCCGGTGAAAAATGCATAATTTATGCTCCCGTAGCAGCTTTATCTACATATGGTCCGATGTGGTCCAAATTCGACATGGATATTGAGTCTTCTATTAAGTACATGTCATTGTTCAATTTTGTAGAACAGCCATCTCCAAATATAGACCGATCTGAACCATATACGACACGGATGTCGAAAAGCCAAACATAAGTCACTATGTCCAATTTCAACGAAATCGGATTATAAATGTGCCTTCTATGGGGCCAAGACTTTAAATCGAGAGATCGGTCTATATGACAGCTATATCCAAATGTGGATTGATCTGAGCTAAATTGCAGGAGAATGTTGAAGAGCCTTACACAACTCACTGTCCCAAATTTCGGAGAAATCGGACAATAAATGTGCGTTTTATGGGCCCAAGGCCTTAAATCGAGAGATAGGTCTATATGGGAGCTATATCCAAATCTGGTCCGTTCGCCGCCATTTTGCAGAAAGATGTCGCGGGGCCTAACACAACTCACCGTACCAAGTTTCGGCGACAACGGATAATAAATGCGCTATATAACTTAAATCGAGAGATCAGTCTATATGGCAGCCATATCCAAATCTGAACGGATCTGGGTCAAATTAAAGCGGGATGTCGATGGGCCCAACTCACTGTCCCAAATTTCAGCAAAATCGGATAATAATTGTGGCTTTCATGGGCCTAAGACCCTAAATCGGCTGATCGGTTTATATGGGGGCTATATCAAGATATAGCCCGATGTAGCCCTTCTTCGAACTTAACCTGCTTATGGACACAAAAAGAATCTGTGCAAAGTTTCAGTTCAATATCTCTACTTTTAAAGACTGTCGCGTGATTTCAACAGACAGACGGACATGGCTAGATCGTCTTAGATTTTTACGCTGATCAAGAATATATAGGGGTCGGAAATGGATATTTCGATGTGTTGCAAACGCAATGACAAAATGAATATGCCCCCATCCTTTGGTAGTGGGTATAAAAATGGTGGCATCTAGGGACTTAATAACTCAAATTCTTGTATAGACTTACATGAGGTTTATATCTGTTTATCTCGCTGGCCGTTGGTGTTGTATCTTGAGTTGGTGCTGAAAGATATTAAAGTATTTCACATTCCAAACTTTCGCCAAATGTTGTAAAAATTGTGGCTTTAAGAGCCCAAGAAGTTAAATCTTTGGATTTTTCTAAGAAGGAATATTATGGCGGGATTAGGTGTGAAAGATATGCTGGAAGGCATTGCAGTATTCCTCATACCAAATTTCATGCAAGTCTGAAAAAAATTTAGGCTTCCAGGAGCTCAAGAAGTCAAAACAGGTGATCAGTTTGCATATATGGAAGCTTTATTTACTTATAGACCTGTTCGGGCGATATTTGGTGTAGGTGTTGCAAAATCCGACGACCATTTATATGGTAGCTACATCTGAATCTGAACCGATTTCGACCAAAATCCGTAAAAAAAAGTTTAAGTCATAGAAAACGCCATTTTGCCAAATTTTGGAAAGATTGGTCAATAAATCCAATCGCAGTGGGTTTAGGTTAGGTTGAAATGAGGGTGCGGATATTAATCCGCCCCATGCCACTATGAACATACACCTAAGCCAGTAATCGGCTTGTTGTGCGCTCTAAAAACTATAAAGTTACCTCTAAAAAGAAAATTTTAAGTTAGGAATTCCGTTCTACTTACAAAATCCTTAATTGTTTTCAATGCCACTCCCCTAAACTGATTCATGTCTGGTATTGTGTCTCCACCTTAGTGCCGGTATCTATTAGACGCGAAAGCCGGGCAATGACAAAGGAAATTTTCCAACGTCTCATCATCTTCCCCGCATGCCCTACACATTCTATCACTTGTCGCACCGATTTTACATAAATGAGCTCGTAGTCCAATGTGTCCCGTTAGGATACCAATAGCTACCACTGACCTCATTCTTACTTCCTTTCAGTAATAGCCTCTTCTTCTCACGAAGTGAATTCCCCCATAGGATTTTCGTCGTCCTACCGACCGTTTCGCTGTTCCATAATGTTTCATGCGCATTCGTTGCCCACTCCCTTAAGTCGGACTGCGTCGACCCGAAAGGCTTCGGATTAATCAAGTTTATTGACGGCAGTCCTCTGGTCTTCACCGCCAAATCGTCTGCATTTTCATTTCCCCTTACTCCGTTATGGCCCGGCACCCAAACGTTGCGGATTTTGCCATCCTCAGAGAAGGCGTTCGTGACCTTACCGTCCTGGTTGTTATTGCCCTTATGGCAATTTTATTTCGGTCAAGAAGATTATACTCGACGTCCTCGCGTTTGCACCACACCACTTCAAGCATTCTGTGATCGCCCGAATCTCCGCCTGCATGATCGTATTATGGTCAGACAGTCTAAAACAGATCTCAGTTTGGGTTCTCCCCAGGCCCACTCTGTCCTCTAACTTTGATCCATACGTATAACATGATCTTCCAAATGGCAATACTAGGGTTCCATCAGTCTAAGACTATACCGATGGCTGCACTCCCTCGCACTCGACTTCAAGGTTCATCTCAGGTATCCGATCGGGAATCTCTTTCCTTCCCTCCAGGTTTTCTATCGTCGCCTCGTTTATACCGCGATGGTATGAGCTGCTCTCATCCTCAATCCATTCTCCCATTGCCTTAAGTCTCATAGCCGCAGTGGCTGCCTCGCACTTAATCTGTGCCCTAGTGGGTGTGCCCTAGTGGGAGTGGTCCTCATCGATCCGCCTATGGCAAGACAACATGTTCTCTGAACCTGTTGTATGGTCCTTATGTTGCACTTTTTCTCCATTGCAGTCAACTACTAAGGCGTAAGTAAGTATTGGTCTTATCACGCTCCTGTACAGCCAGTGGACTATCCAAGGATTCAAGCAACATTTCGAGCCTACGGCCTGTCTACATAGTGCCCAACATCTGTGAGCCTTCTCAATACGCTCCTGAATGTGACACTTCCAATTCAATTTCCTGTCCAAGATCACACCTAAGTATTAGACTTTGTCAGATATCGAAATCGTCTTATTGAGGAAACGTGGTGCGTGGTGGCCCACCTTTGTCTTCCTCGTGAACAGGCATGTTTCAGTCTGCTAATGGAATGCCAAAAATGCAAATTTTGCCCATCAACATTCCACTAAGGAACACGGACAAACTTCTCACATATCAATGAGTGCAATCTGATTGAAATTTAAGCTCAATGATAAGAGGCCTCCTTTTTATAGCCGTGTCCGAACGGCGTGGCGCAATGCGACACCTATTTGGAGAGAAGTTTTTCATGGCATAGTACCTCACAAATGTTGCCAGCATTAGAAGGGGAAAACCACCGCTGACAATTTTTTCTAATGGTCTCGCCAGGATTCGAACCCAGGCGTTCAGCGTCATAGGCGGACATGCTAACATTTGCGCTACGGTGGCATATTTTAGTCTTCTCTGGGTAAACATTGAGACCTCTGGGTCTAGCCCAGTCATATGCCATATGCAAGACCCTTTCGGCCCTTCTCTATAGCTCGTTCGGATCCTTACCCCTTAGAAGTATTGTAACATCGTCTGCGTAGCAGACGGGTTCATATCCCTTCTCAGTCAGCATCCCTAATAGGTCATTTATGGTGGTCACCCAAAGGAGTGGCGATAAAATGCCCCCCTGTGTCGTGCCCTGTGCCACTTTCTCCCTTATATATATGCCATGCGACACACAATTTATCCACCTGTTCCTTAGCATATGGTTTATCCAGTCTCGGTTATAAGTGACAATTTTATTGTAGTATTACTGCAAATCGGACGAACATATATATGGGAGCTATATCCAAATCTGAACCGATTCCTTTGAAATTCACCAGTAATGTCGGGAGTCATTAGAAAATCCTTCCTGGCAAATTTCGAGAAAATCGGTTAACAAATGAACATTTTATTGCAGTATTACCGCAAATCGGACGAACATATATATGGGAGCTATATCCAAAACTGAACCGATTCCTTTGAAATTCACCAGTAATGTCGAGAGCCATTAGAAAATCCTTTCTGCCAAATTTCGAGAGAATCGGTTTACAAATGACCATTTTATAGGTGTATTACTGCAAATCGGATGAACATATATATGGGAGCTATATCCAAATCTGAACCGATTCCTTTGGAATTCACCAGTAATGTCGGGAGTCATTAGAAATTCCTTCCTGGCAAATTTCGAGAAAATCGGTTAACAAATGACCATTTTATTGCTGTATTACTACAAATCGGACGAACATATATATGGGAGCTATATCCAAATCTGAACCGATTTCTATGAAATTTACCTACAATGTCGGGAGTCTTAAGAAATTCCTTCCTAACAAATTTTAAGAGAATCGGTTAACAAGTGACCATTTTATTTCAGTATTACCGCAAATCGGACGAACATAAATATGGGAGCTATATCCAAATCTGAACCGATTTCTATGAAATTCACCAGTAATGTCGAGAGCCATTAGAAAATCCTTTCTGCCAAATTTCGAGAGAATCGGTTAACAAATGACCATTTTATTGCTGTATTACCGCAAATCGGACGAACATATATATGGGAGCTATATCCAAATCTGAACCGATTTCTATGAAATTTACCTACAATGTCGGGAGTCATAAGAAATTCCTTCCTAACAAATTTTAAGAGAATCGGTTAACAAGTGACCTTTTATTTCAGTATTACTGCGAATCGGACGATCGTATATTTGGGAGCTATATCCAAATCTGAACGGATTTTTTCCAATTTCAATAGGCTTCGTCTCTAGGCCGAAAACCATGCCCATACCAAATTTGAAGACGATCGGATGAAGATTGCGACCTGTAGTTTGTACACAAATTAACATGGACAGACAGACGGACAGACAGATGGACTGACAGACGGACAGACAGACGGACTGTCAGACAGACAGACAGACGGACAGACCGACGGACAGACAGACGGACAGACAGACGGACGGACAGACAGACGGACAGACAGACAGACAGACGGACAGACAGACAGACGGACAGACAGACGGACAGACAGACTGACGAACAGACAGACGGACAGACAGACAGACGTATAGACAGACGGACAGACAGACGGACATACAGACGGACAGACAGACGTATAGACAGACGTAAAGACAGACGTATAGACAGACAGACGGCAAACAGACGGACAGACAGACGGACGGACAGACAGACAGAGGCGGACAGACATACGGAAAGACATACGGACAGACAGGCAGACGGTCATAGCTAAATCGAATCAGAAAGTGATACTTAGTCGATCGGTATACTTACCAATGGGTCTATCTATCTTCCTTTTGGGTGTTACAAACAAATTCACTGACTATAAAAGTAATTTTTGTAGGACTTTTTAAGCTTCTTAAAAGATAAATCCAAGGCTATGACAGATTCTATTCTATGAAACTTTAGAGTACGATTTTTATGTAACCTTACTGATGTCTAATGAATAAGCATGTGGTGTGTTTTGATTTTAAACGACTAGGTTATCTCTGCAGATCTTAGTACCTAATCAAAGCCAAACACCGAAGGCCATGGTGATCAGCAAAGCTGGTTAGCCGAAGGAAGAGTTATAGAAATAATTTTCAATAAGGCGAGGTCTACAAAAGCATGGAATTGGGACATCTATTGGGTTGCCCAAAAAGTAATTGCGGATTTTTCATATTGTTTCACAGCTTGTGACTCTGTAATTGCATTCTTTCTTCAGTCAGTTATCAGCTATTACTTTTGCTTGCTTTAGAAAAAAAGTGTAAAAAAAAGTATATTTGATTAAAGTTCATTCTAAGTTTTATTAAAAATGCATTTACTTTCTTTAAAAAAATCCGCAATTACTTTTTGGGCAACCCAATAATAGGCGGAGTTTGGTATGAGCAACGGTTAAAATGGTTGATAAAATCGTAAAACCGATCTTGGACCTGGATGGCGTATCAACACTTGTCTTACGCATGTGTTCTTCGACGCTCGCTCGTCCATTACGCAACCTTTTCTACCTTGTCTACCATGCGGGAGTCTTGCCGGCGCGTTGGAAGGTTGGAAGGGTGAGGCAAATAACCCTGCGAATTATCGGCCAATTGCCCTACGAATTATCCGCTCTCTCCAAGGTCTTGGAGAGCAAGGCTAATCACCATCTTGTGGGGTATTAAGAGTCTAATGGCCTTCTTAGCGACCAACAGTATGGGTTCCGCAGAGATCCTTCTGCGGGCGACCTCATGGCACTTTTGTCGGAACGTTGGAGTTGCTCAATCCACCAGTTTGGTGAGAGTAAGGTTGTGGCTCTGTTTATCTCCAAGGCATTTGATAGGGTATGGCACTGTGCACTACTACCAAAGCTTGTCGCATTTTGGTTTCGGTAATGTCTTCGTTCGATTTATTTCGAGCTTTCTCAGAGATCGCACTATTCGAGTCGTTATAGATGGGTTCTCATCCAATGAGCACAAATTGACCACAGGTGTACCCCAGGGCTCTGTTCTTTCTCCTTCTCTTTTTCTAATTTTCATCAACGATCTGTTGGGTCGGACATCGAATCTGATCTACTCATTTGCCGATGACAGTAATCACTGTCAATCGTACTCATTCGACCATAGACCGAGTCTTCGAGAGATTGAGAACCAGAGGCGGGTTATGGACGATACACTCTGCCAGGATTTGTTGGCCATTTCTGAGTGGGGTCGAATGAATCGAAAGACTCAGTGCTGCTTGTTGTCATACAAACGATTCGCTGATCCATTATGATCATCTTTGTCTATCAACGGTGTAGATGTTGAGCAATCGGAAGCTCTTGCTCAATTTCGTTCCAAAAATAAAAAGCAAAAGTTTTTCATCCTATTAGTCGATCATTCCTTATGTTCAAGCCTCTAGCGAAGTTGAGAGAAGCACATGGCAACCCAGAGCTTCCGAAAGAATCGTCTGTCTTATCCATAGCATTAGCAAGTTCACTATGTCTGCACCATAGATAAGTGAAAGGACTGACGAAAATGTTTAATCTCACTCAACAGAAAGCAGCTACCCTCTTTTTTCCCTCAGTTAATGCTGACTTTATCCTTTAAGCCTTTGGAGCGGCTGGCTCACTTTATTTTGCTCATGCTACCCTTCAGAATTGTCATTGCCTTGCCTCACCCAAAATTATTCTAAACAGGGTTTATAAAGTTCTGACCAAATCGAAACATTTTGCGTGACCACAAAATTGATATTTTTTTAATGTGCGTGAGTAAAATGCGTTGTCAAGTGCTTTTACCAAATGTAAACATTTTCGATTGCAAAGTACTCAATGCCTTCAATTTTGTTCAATTATATATGGTAGATCTACTACCATTCAATGGGACAGCACGTGTATTTACGCACAATCACTCGCACACAAACCCATTGGGGCCAATACCATCCGTAACATGAGGCCTGAAATCACCCTGGCTCATCACCAAATTCAGTAAAGGAATACTGAAAATTTATTGATTTTTCTTACGGGGTTTTTGTTACACAAAACAAGACGTATTTTACTTGATGCTCTAACGGCGGGCGGTGGGTGGTGAACATAAGAGAATGGACCGAAAACAACAAGGACCCTTTTTCTTTATGCTAAGCAATTCTGACAAGAATTGACTGCTTCACTTAGATGTCCCCACTCCCCCAGTAAGACAAATTTTTTTGTGCTTTGGCCTTATGAGTGCTTTGGAATGGCTTGGTGACCGAAAGTCGACAGGAGTAACCTGAAAAATTTAAATATTCCATTAAAAGTGACTGCAGTAAACCTATTTGTAACAGACGATGTTGTCTCGTTATCGTTGACATAGTGTGTATTGCTGCCAGCTTCAGACGACCAATGACCTTGTTAATAGGATTTCATATACCCTAGAGTGGCATGAAGCAAACAGAAATTTATAACTTGCAGCACAGTATGAAGGGTATACAAAGTTAAACATTCGATTTGCAGTTTATAATAAAATAGTTAAAGTTTAGAACACCTCATAGATACTGCCTATGAGGGAGTTATTGCTGGTTTAAACCTGACTATATTTGTGAGAAGTTTGCCCCTGTTCCTTAGTGGAATATTCATGAGCAAAATTTTCAAATAAGCAATTTGCAATATTTGGATATCATTGCCACATAGACCAATTTCTCTATTTAAGGTCTTGAGTCCTTATAAGGCATTTTAAGTGGTTTATCACATAAGAAGTCATTCCCTTTTAAGACTTTGGCCCATTAAACCGGTACTTAATATTAAATTCGCTAAAATTCTGAACAGTGGGTAGTAAAAGAGGTTGCTCACGAGCTAGCTAAAAAAGAGTCACTTATGAGCATGAGCCATACTACAAAATCATGAAGACCAGCTTTGTGCGTGGTCTACGGTATGATAAGCTCTTTCCAAGTGCGCAAAAAGGGCTTGACAGAGGTTGGGGTTGGCCATGGCCCTGAAGCCCAGTCTCTTAGGTGTTGGAACATCACATGTAATGGTACTTAGAAAGCATAATCTTAGGTTACTAATAGGGAATTTGGCTAGTCACTGCAATGTGAGGTCGCTGATATTCAGCTGGGTGCTGAAAGAGGTGGACTGCAGGGTTTGTTAGTATAATGAATAGTTCGAGGTAGTCTGATGTCGTATATACTGAAATAAAGAGAAATCATAGGATTATGGGTGAACACATTTTTTATACCCACCACCGTGGGATGTATTCATTTTGTCATTCCGTTTGCAACACATCGAAATATCAGTTTCCGACCCTACAAAGTATATATATCGGATCGGATCGTCGTAAAATTCTAAGACAATTTAACGATGTCTGTGTGTCTGTCCGTCTATCCGTCCGTCTGTTGTAATCACTCTACAGGCTTCAAAAAATTGAGATATTGAGCTGAAATTTGGCACAGATACGTCCTTTTGATGTACGCTGGTTAAGTTCTTGGACGGGCCAAATCGGACCATATTTGGATATAGCTGCTCTATAGACCGATTTTCAAATAAAGGGTCTAATGCCCATAAAAACTTCATTTTTCAACCGATTTTGCTGAAATTTTAAACAGTGAGTAGTTTTAGGCCTCCCGACGTCTGACTTAAATATGGTTCAGATCGGACTTTATTTAAATATAGCTGCCATATGGACCGATCTGCCGATAAAGGGTCCGAAGCCCATAAAAGCTTTATTTCTTAATCGATTTCGCGGAAATTTGAAACCGTGAGTAGGTTTAGGCCTACCAACATTTGAACCAAATAAAGTTCAGATCGAACTATATTTAGATATAGCTGCCATATAGACCGATCCGCCGATAAATGGTCTGAAGCCCATAAAAGCTGTATTTATTGCACAATTTTGCTGAATTTTTAAATAGTAGGTTATTTTAAGCCCACCGACATCTGACCTAAGTATGGTTCAGATCGAACTATATTTAGATATAGCTGCCATATAGACCGATCTCCTGATAAAGGGTCTGAAGGCCATAAAAGCTTTATTTTTTATCCAATTTCGCTGAAATTAGAAACAGTGACTAGTTTTAGTCCTTCTAATAACGGACCCAATTATGGTTCAGATCGGACTATATTTAGATATAGCTGCCATATAGACCGATCTGCCGATAAAGGGTCTGAAGCCCATAAAAGCTTTATTTATTGCCCAAATTCGCTGAAATTTCAAAAAGTAGGTTATCTTAAGCCTCCCGACATCTGACCTAAGTATGGTTCAGATCGAACTATATTTAGATATAGCTGCCATATGGACCGATCTGCCGATAAAGGGTCTGAAGGCCATAAAAGCCCTATATATTACCCGATTTCGCTGAAATTTGAAACAGTGGGTAGTTTTAGGTCTCCCGACATCCGCCCCGAATATGGTTTGGATCTGACAATATTTAGATATAGCTGCCATAAAGGCCGATCTCTCGATAAAAGGGCTTCAGACCCATAAAAGCACTATTTTTTATCCAATTTCACTGAAATTTGAAACAGTGAGTAATTTTGGGCCACCCGCCATTCGAGCCAAATATGGTAAATATAAGACTATAGTTAGAAATAGCTGATATATATTGGGTTGCCCAAAAAGTAATTGCGGATTTTTCATATAGTCGGCGTTGACAAATTTTTTCACAGCTTGTGACTCTGTAATTGCATCCTTTCTTCTGTCAGTTATCAGCTGTTACTTGCTTTAGAAAAAAAGTGTAAAAAAAGTATATTTGACTAAAGTTCATTCTAAAATTTATTAAAAATGCATTTACTTTCTTTTAAAAAATTCGCAATTACTTTTTAGGCAACCCAATAGATCGATATGCCGCTTAAGGGTCTGAAGCTCATGACAGCTTTATATATTACCCGATTTTGTTGAAATTTGAAATACAAAATTCAACAGTGACTTATATTTATAAGACCACTCAATATCCGATTTGCATCGGATTGAGACGAAAGGTGGTTTATCCAAAGTTCGGCCTGGCCGAACATACTGCCTTTTTACTTGTTTTTGCCTGGATTAACTTGAAACGCTTAGTTATACCCACCACCATAGGATGGGGGTATACTAATCTAGTCATTCCCTTTGTAATACCTCGAAATATTGAGGTATATAATCTTGATCGTCTCGACGTTCTGAGTTGATCCATCCATATCCGTCCGTCCTTCGAAATCACAATAGCGCGTTAAGCTAGCTACTTGAAATTTTGCACGGATACTTGCTATTGATGTAGGACGTTGGGTATTGCAAATGGGCCATATTCGTTTAGATTTCGATATAGCTCTCATATAAACCGATCTCACGATTTGACTTCTTGAGCCCTTAAAAGCCACACTATTTGTCCGATTTACCTAAAATTTTGCTGATAGTGTTCTGCTATGACTTCCAACAACTGTGCCAAGTACGGTCCAAATCGGTCCATAACCTGATATAGCTCCCATATAAACCGATCTCCCAATTTGACTTCTTGAGCCACTGGAAGCCACAAATTTAGTCCGATTTTGCTAAAATTTTCCACGTAGTGTTCTGTTATGATTTCCAAAAAACTGTGCTTAGGTATGGTTTAAATCGGTCCACAGACTGATATAGCTTCCATATAAATCGATCTCCCGATTTGACTTCTTGAGCACCTGGAAGCAGTAATTTTTGTCCAATTTATTTAAAATTTCGCATGTATTGTTCTTTTATGACTTACAACAACTGCACTAAGTAAATTTCAAATCGCTCTGTAACCCGGTATAGCTCCCATATAAACCGATTTGCCGATTTGACTTCTTGAGGCCTTACAAGCCGCAATTTTTTCCAATTTAGCTGTAATTTTGCATGCGATGTTCTGTCATGACTTCCAACAACTGTGCCAAGTACGGCCGAAATCAGTCTGTTACCTCATATAGCTCCCATGTAAACCCTTCTCTCGATCATCCTTGTTCGGTTCTTAGAAGCTCTAATTTTTGCTGGTTTGACAGATGTTTGGTACGTAGAGTAAAATTATGCCCTTCAATTTAATTCAGTTTTTTTTTATATTTTTAGCAGAATCCATGGTGGTGGGTTCCCAAGATTCGGCCCGGCCGTATTTAGCACGCTTTTACTTGGCTTTAATTAAATTTACTGTACGTCGGTGCGTATGATTGATATTCCACAATAATTCTCACATACCGCATACATCATACGCCATTGTGGCCTCTCATATTCCTTATCAAAACACTTGGCAAATAATTATGTGCAACCAAATGCCCAAATTATGGGTGTTACGCATCTCTTGTTCCACTGGACCATATTTTTGAATGGGCCAAATTCATATTTCGATTCTTATGCCGATCTCCCGATTTATGGTCTTAGTCCCATACAAAACGATTTTTTAACCGATTTCGTTGTAACTTGGCGTGTTGTAACCGTCCCCTCTTGACCGAACCGATTGTGGTCCAGATGGGGCCTAACTTCGATATAGCTTCAATATGACCGATCTGGTGATTTATGGTTTTAAGCCAATAAAATCCTCATTTATTACCCTATTTTGCTGAAATTGTTAACTGTGGGTAAGACTAACAGAGAGGGGAAACTTGCTTCCTGGAAGTTCTTCTGCGACCAGGTCGATAGCGATATAGGCGACGGTAGAAAACGTAGAAGGAGGGAAAGAGGATTCCGATCGGATATCGGAGACGAAACTTGAGGTCGTGTTAGTCTTCGATTGAACGAACTCTAGTATTGCCATCTGGAAAAATCCGTGATATGTCTGTGGCCAGGCACCCAGAACAGGTGAATTTTGAACTGTTCAGCCATCTCGTTGAGAGATCTGAGACAGTCGAGGGCGGTGTTTGTGTTGAGGAATACGTTCTCCAGGGATTTAACGGCTGTCTTGCTGTCTGACAAGATATTTATGCCAATCGTCGTAATGACATTATATCTTAGCCATTCCACCACTTGCTCAATTGCAAGGATCTGTGCTCGATACACAACCTTTTCGATATGACCAATTCTAGATCTTTAGAGTACACCCTAAGTCCCATCAGGTCCTCTAGTTTGGAACCATCCATATAGAAGTCTCCATGACTTCTATTACCAGGGATATCGTAGTTCCAATTGGTTCTATCAGGAATGGTGGTTCCACTGCCTGGAACATCGGACATTGTATCAAGGATAACACAGTGACCGTAGCTGCCACATGACTAAAGAGAAAGCTCCCTTAGCCTCACGGCAGTGGTCGCAGCAATTTGTCTAGCCACAATGTCCAGGGGCATTAGGTGAACATCGGACATTGTATCAAGGATAACACAGTGCCCGCAGCCGCCACATGACTAAAGAGAATGCTCCCTTAGCCTCACGGCAGTGGTCGCAGCAATTTGTCTAGCCACAATGTCCAGGGTCATTAGGTGAAGCATTAAATTCAGTGCATCAGATGATGTCGTCCTCAGTGGAGCTGTGATGCACAAACAAGCCATCCTTTGGATCCGGTTAAGTATTGAACAGTAGGTGGACTTTTGAAGCGCCGCCCACCAGACCACTACACCATATAGCATTATAGGTCTGAAAACTGCAGTATATACCCAATGCATGATGAGCGGTCTAAACCCTCAACTTTTGCCAATGGTTCTCTTGCAGGTGTAAAGAACAAGAGTTGCCTCTCTTGCCCGTTTCAAAATGTTGGATTTGAAATTCAATATCCTGTCCAGCAAAACACCCAGGCATTTTACGTTTTCTGAAAAAACGAACATTCTCTCCTCCCAAGGAGACAGGTGCCACTGAGGGTAACTTTTATCTCCCGCTGAAAAGAAGTACTTCTGTCTTGCACGGATTTTCGGCTAGACTTCTATTGAATATCCCACTTCGCTGTTGCACGCAAAGCATGCTGATGTATATCTCATGGAGTGCTGGGAAACTTTCCCCTAACCGCAATAGCCATGTCATCAGCATATGCGACCACTTTTAAACCTTTTTCTTCCAGAGACAATAACATATTGGTAATGGCTACATTGCAAAGTAGAGGAGACAATACACCTCCTTCTCAGAGTAATCCTTATAGTTTTCCTGGTGGGGGTTACTGGCCAAGCGCCTTAACCGCATGGGTTATGTGGGATCGTACATGTTATCCTCGATGTGACGAGCAGTAGACCGAGTGAGTTACGATTCTGGCGCTTCTCAAATTTCGGAGACTTTTCGTTTCTGTTAGGGTTTGCGGGTGAGACATGTCTGAGGGATATGGTTTGCTCGACAGACCGCCTGCCGGGGAAGTCGTTTCGCGTTGATGTCTTAGTCATTAATTTCCCGGAACGTAAGAGTTCTGATAGAGGCATCCAGCCCTTCTCTGAAGTCTCGGTATAAGCGAGAAGAACAAGTTGGTTTTGGGGAGCCGGGACAGGGATTTTAATGTTTTTTATAGGAATTGGGGGTAATATAGACTTCTAGACGGACTTCTATATTAAGGTGAAGATTTTTGAGGTCTTGAAATCCCTGGATACAATTTCTAGGCGGGAGCGTCTGCACTTAACCCTCGTGTCTGGTGAATTTGTGATTAGTGTAAAGATACAAGCAACATATTTGAATCATGAGAAAAGCAACCATCCTGGGCAATCAAGATGCGGCGATAAATGGGGGTGTTGACTAACTAGTTAGACACAGATCATATATAAGCATGAGCCACCAATGTGGCCTTTGCGAGCTCAGCGGTAGAACTGGACAAACAATAGACAAAAATTGCGTTAGCAGGAAATCACCATGGCGCTGAAGTTAGGTTGTACACCTATGACGCCGAACGCCTGGGTTTTAATCCCAGGGTGAACATCAAAAGAATTTTCAGTGGTGAAAGTCCCCTTATCAATACTGGCTACATTTGTGAGGTATTTTGCCATTCTACCGAGTGGTGTCGTTTTGCGGCATGCCGTTCGAACTCGGCATATAAAAGGAGGTCCCTTATCAAAGATCTTAAACAATAATCGGACATCACTCATTGATACGAGAGAAGAATCCCCTGTTCCTTAATGGCATGTTCTTAGGAAATTTGGCAGAGGGGCGTTAGCAGGAGTTTGTGACGGTTTAGCCTAGTTCTCATAAAGAGAAAAAAAAACACTTATCCAGGTGCTGAGGAAAAATTAACATGGCTGTTTTAGCTGTTTGACTAATCACGTCAATGTCAGTTCGCTGGTATTGCGTTGAACGCAGGGAAAGGTAGATTCCTGCAGATATATTAATAAGCAATAGTTAAAGATTGTCGAACACTGAGTGCGTCAATACGCTGCCGTGACGAGAAAATTATATGTATAGAATTACAGCAGAGCACTTTGATCCTTCCCCAGATTCCTTTCAGACACTTACTCTGCTTGGCATTGTGAACTACTGTTGTGGATTGAAATGGCGGACCAGAGGGAACTATTGCTGATGAGAGATGCATAAGCTACACTGATAGCCTTCAACTAGGTTCATTCGTGAACATAGAATTCGTGGTGGCCGGTTTCCAAGATTCGGCCTGACTGAACTATGATTACCATCCATCATGATGGTAATCATATGACGCCGAACGCCTGGGTCCATCAAAATTAGTTCGAAATTAGATGTAGCCCCCTTTTGTTTCTACAAGGTAGGTGTAGGGTATTATAAAGTCGGCACCGCCCGACTTTTGCCTTTCCTTACTGGTTTTTATACCCTCCACCATAAGATGAGGGGTATACTAATTTCGTCATTCTGTTTGTAACTACTCGAAATATTCGTCTGAGACCCCATAAAGTATATATATTCTTGATCGTCGTGAAATTTTATGTCGATCCAGCCATGTCCGTCCGTCTGTCCGTCCGTCCGTCCGTCTGTCTGTCGAAAGCACGCTAACTTCCGAAGGAGTAAAGCTAGCCGCTTGAAATTTTGCACAAATACTTCTTATTAGTGTAGGTCGGTTGGCATTGTAAATGGGCCATATCGGTCCATGTTTTGATATAGCTGCCATATAAACCGATCTTGGGTCTTGACTTCTTGAGCCTCTAGAGTGCGCAATTCTTATCCGATTGGGATGAAATTTTGCACGACGTGTTTTGTTATGATATCCAACAACTGTGCCAAGTATGGTTCAAATCGGTCAATAACCTGATATAGCTGCCATATAAACCGATCTTGGGTCTTGACTTCTTGAGCCTCTAGAGTGCGCAATTCTTATCCGATTGGGATGAAATTTTGCATGAGGTGTTTTGTTATTATATCCAACAACTGCGTCGAGTATGGTTCAAATCGGTCTATAACCTAATATAGCTGCCATATAAACCGATCTGGGGTCTTGACTTCTTGAGCCTCTAGAGTGTGCAATTTTTATCCGATTGGAATGAATTTTGGTACGTAGTATTTTGTTATGATATCCAACAACTGTGCCAAATATGGTTCAAATCGGTCCATAACCTGATATAGCTGTCATATAAACAGATCTGGGGACTTGACTTCTTGAGCTTCTAGAGGGCGCAATTCCTATCCGATTTGGCTGAAATTTCGCAAGACGTTTTTTTTATTGTTACTTTCAACAACTATGTCAAATAAAGTACAAATCGGTTCATAACCTGATATAGCTGCCATATAAACAGATTTGGGGACTTGACTTCTTGAGCTTCTAGAGGTCGCAATTATTATCCGATTTGCCTGAAATTTTGTGCGACGGATTCTCTCATGACCATTAACATACGTGTTTATTATGGTCTGAATCGGTCTATAGGCCGATACAGCTCCCATATAAATCGATCTCTCTATTTTACTTCTTAAGCCCCCAAAGGGCGCAAATCTTATTCGAATTGGATGACATTTTACACAGGTCTCCAACATATAATTTAATTGTGGTCCAAACCGGACCATATCTTGATATCGCTCTAATAGCAGAGCAAATCTTTTCTTATATCCTTTTTTTTTTTGCCTAAGAAGAGATGCCGGGAAAAGAACTCGACAAATGCGATCCATGGTGGAGGGTATATAAGATTCGGCCCGGCCGAACTTAGCACGCTTTTACTTGTTTTTACTTGTTTTGATTTCAATTCATCCAAGAGTCTGCTCAGCCGAAATTGCCTTATTATACCTTACACCATTACTGTGGCTGCACCACAGTAATTGTATTATAACTTAGTGCATTTGTTTGTAACACCCAAAAGGAAGAGAGATATACGATAAGTATAAGTATACCGATCGACTCAGAATCACTTTCTGATTCGATTTAGCTATGTTCGTCTGTCTGTGTGTCCGTCCGTCTGTCTATCCGTTTGTCCATCGTAATTTGTGTACACACTACAGGTCGCAATTTTCATCCGATCGTCTTCAAATTTGGTATGGGCATGTTTTTCGGCCCGGAGACGAAGCCTATTGAAATTGGAAAAAATCGGTTCAGATTTGAATATAGCTCCCATATATATGTTCGTCCGATTTGCAGTAATACAGCGATAAAATGGTCATTTGTTAACCAAATCTCTCGAAATTCGACAAGAAGGATGTCCTTACGACTTTCGATGTAACTGGTAATTTTCATAAAAATCGGTTCAGATTTGGATATAGCTCCCATATATATGTTTGTCCGATTTACAGTAATACAGCGATAAAATGATCATTTGTTAACCGATTCTGTCAAAATTCGACAGAAAGGATTTTCTTGTGACTCTCAATATTGCTGGTGAATTTCATAGAAATCGGTTCAGGTTTGGATATAGCTCCCATATATATGTTCGTCCGATATGCAGTAATACAGCAATAAAATGATCATTTGTTAACCGATTCTCTCAAAATTTGGCAGAAAGGATTTTCTTATGACTCTCGATGTTACTGGTGAATTTCATAAAAATCGGTTCAGATTTGGATATAGCTCCCATATATATGTTCGTCCGATTTGCAGTAATACAGCAATAAAATGGACATCTGTCAACCGATTCTCTCGGAATTCGACGGAATGGATTTTCTTGTGACTCTCAATATTACTGGTAAATTTCATAGAAATCGGTTCAGATTTGGATATAGCTCCCATACATATATTCGTCCGATTTGCAGTAATAATGCAATAAAATGGTCATTTGTTAACCCATTCTCTCAAAATTCGACAGGAAGAATGTCCTTACGACTCTCGTTATTTGTGGTGAATTTCATATAAATCGGTTCAGATTTGGATATAGCTTCCATATATATGTTCGTCCGATTTGCAGTAATACAGCGATAAAATGGTCATTTGTTAACCAAATCTCTCGAAATTCGACAAGAGGGATATCCTTACGACTCTCGAGTTACTGGTGAATTTCATAAAAATCGGTTCAGATTTGGATATAGCTTCCATATATATGTTCATCCGATTTGCAGTAATACAGCAATAAAATGGTATTTTTGTTAACCAATTCTCTGGAAATTTGACAGGAAGGATGTCCTTACGGCTCTCGATGTTACTGGTGAATTTCATAAAAATCGGTTCAGATTTGGATATAGCTCCCATATATATGTTCGTCCGATTTGCAGTAATACAGCGATAAAATGGTCATTTGTTAACCAAATCTCTGGAAATTCGAAAAGAAGGATATCCTTACGACTCTCGATGTTACTGGTGAATTTCATAAAAATCGGTTCATATTTAGATATAGGTCTCATATATATATCGTCCGATTTTCACTCCTAGACCCTGCAAGCGCATTTATTGACCAATCTTGCCAAAATTTTGTACAACGGTTTCCTCGACGACTTCCAAAATATCCATAAAGTTTGGTCGAAATCGGTTTAGATTTCGATATAGCTCCCATCTATATGTTCCTCTGATTTTGGGTAATTTGTTGTCATTTCTCAACCGTAGTTATTACATTTGCTCGAAATTTAATAATCTATCTGGATGCATCCACCGAGGTCCATCAAAATTGGTTCAGAATTAGATGTCCATCAAAATTGGTTCAGAATTAGGTGTAATCTTTTGTTTTTTTTTCAGGGTAGGTACAGGGTATTAAAAAGTCGGTACCGCCCGACTTTTGCCTTTCCTTACTGGTATTTTTTTACTTGTTTTGATTTCAATTCATCATAACTGACAATTATATTTCCCAGTAATCTCCCATACACATCTGCATAAATGAAACTCTATGTGTTCTGTGTTGTTTGTCGGTATTTGATATTTGTAATGAAACTCAATGGTCTTATCAGCAGTGCCTCCTTCCATGTTCCCCTGACAAAAAACTTGAAGTCAATGACATTTTAGCCGACACGCGTGTCCTGTCTGGACTGCTTTTACATTGCCTTCTTTTTTGTTTCTTTCAAGTGGATACAAAAAAGAAAACATTTTCGGTACAAAAAATAAAAAAAACGCTCTCTTTTGTATCCCTTTGTATTGTCTGCATTGTGTGTTTAGGACTTTGTTATTTCGTTTACTTTTCAATGCTGATTAAAATCAGATAAAACTGAATTGGTATTACTCAGCAATGTAGTCGTATAGATTGATAAAGGTATTGGCAGAACATTTCTATTAATGGGTGTTAAACGATGCCCTTCAGTTAGGGGACCTTTCATAGAACAACAATAGAAAGAGAGCGTATAATTGCTATTATTTAATATCGCTCATACTCCAATTGAACTAAACAACTATGACCTTTACTGTATAGTAACTGGGTATCACCATGTATACATATGTGTTCCAAACAAATTAAACATGTGAACATTGTTTACATCTGATAACTTGCAGATTTACTGAAAAACAGCTTATGGCTATCATTTAGCATTTAAAATTGAAACAAGTAAACCACCTTGGATCGCATTTGTCGAGTTTTTTTCCCGGCATCTCTTCTTAGGCAAAACGGGATATAAGAAAAGATTTGCTCTGCTATTAGAGCGATATCAAGATATGGTCCGGTTTGGACCACAATTAAATTATATGTTGGAGACCTGTGTAAAATGTCAGCCAATTCGAATAAGAATTGCACCCTTTGGGGGCTCAAGAAGTAAAATAGAGAAATCGATTTTTATGGGAGCTGTATCGGGCTATAGACCCATTCAGACCATAATAAACACGTATGTTGATGGTCATGAGAGAATCCGTCGTACAAAATTTCAGGCAAATCGGATAATAATTGCGACCTCTACAGGCTCAAGAAGTCAAGATCCCAGATCGGTTTATATGACAGCTATATCAGGTTATGAAGCGATTTGAACCATACTTGGCACAGTTGTTGGATATCATAACAAAACACGTCGTGCCAAAATTCATTCAAATCGGATAAGAATTGCGCCCTCTAGAGGCTCAAAAAGTCAAGACCCAAGATCGGTTTATATGACACCTATATCAGGTTATAGACCGATTTGAACCATTCTTGGCACAGTTGTTGGATATCAAGACAAAACACGTGCGAAATTTCATTCCAATCGGATAAGAATTGCGCACTCTAGAGGCTCTAGAAGTCAAGACCCAAGATCGGTTTATATGGCAGCTATATCAGGTTATGGACCGATTTGAACCATACTTGGCACAGTTGTTGGATATCATAACAAAACACGTCGTGCCAAAATTCATTCAAATCGGATAAGAATTGCGCCCTCTAGAGGCTCAAGAAGTCAAGACCCAAGATCGGTTTATATGACAGCTATATCAAAACATGAACCGATATGGCCCATTTACAATACCAACCGACCTATACTTATAAGAAGTATTTGTGCAAAATTTCAAGCGGCTAGCTTTACTCCTTCGGAAGTTAGCGTGCTTTCGACAGACAGACGGACGGACGGACGGACAACGCTAGATCACGACGATCAAGAATATATATACTTTATGCGGTCTCAGACGAATATTTCGAGTAGTTACAAACAGAATGACGAAATTAGTATACCCCCCATCTTATGGTGGAGGGTATAAAAATTGTTTGCTATGACTATGACAGAATATTTATCCCACATACAATACCAGACATAAACCAACTATGGTTTATGTCTGGTATTGTGTCCCCACCTAATTGCCTGTGTCTGTTAGCCGCGAAAGCCGGGCATTGACAGAGGAAATGTTCCAACGTCTCATCATCTCCACATGCCCTACACATGCTTTCACTTGCCTATTCTTAATAAGGAACGTGTATCAGCAAGTGTCATCCTGCAGAGTCTTTAACGTGCGAATTTTGCAGGGATGCCAAACTCAGACATGACTTGAAATACCTTTGAACGTAAAGGCCTGTCGAAAGAGGCTTTGCAGTCAACGAAGAGATAGTAACATTTGACTTGTCCTTCTAGGGTCTTTTTCAGAACTATGGTGGATTTACCTGATCTAAACCCGCATTGATAGGTCCCAATTATCTTATTAACTTTTGATTTCAGTCTTTCATACAGTACGCCCGAGAGTATATTTTATGCTAGGTTAGAATAGACGTCTCAATCATTATGTCTGCCACTGTCTTACCGGAAAACAAGCTAATGGACTGAGGGTTACAAGTAACCACTTCAGCAGAAGTTGTGTGTGTGTCTGCCACTGGTAGCCAGAAGGAGTTCCACTTTCCTTTCATTATTCCTTTCATTATTGACTTTAGGGGTGTTTTGGAGAGTGAGATGGTCCCCCTATCACTAAGCCCTGAAAATATATCAGCAACGTCCTCTGTTCTCATATGTTTGAACCTCATATTGCCATTGGCCTCAAAATTGGATATCAAATTCGTTTTCTAATCTCAATTACCATTCACTTAAATCCCTTATTGAAAAAGCCAGCAAATATGTCCGGTTTGGGGTATGGGCCCCAAAAACTATGAATATCGAGCTCCACTGTCGTGAAGACCCAAATTGCCTTGGTCAGCAAATACGTTCTACTTGGGGGTTGTTATGGTGGTGGGACGTCCCCTAAACAGTTGGTCCCGAATGTTGATGTTAGATTCATGGTCTATTGCCCAATACCTATCATTTGAGCTCCATTTTTCCATAGTCGGCAAACTGGGGCGACCACTCAGTGACTTGCCTTTGAAAGTATACATCAAAATCGCGTTCTACTCTAAAATACCTCTTATTTGAGCCTCATACTGCAATGGTCAGCAAATACTTCCTATTTTGGTACGGTGTTATGGGGGTGGGGTGGACCCATAGACACTTTTCCCGAACATTGATATCAGATTCGTGTTTTACTTCCAAAGACCTTTCATTTGAGCCCCATATTGCTATGGTTGTAAATTTGTCTTCTTTGGGGGATGTTCTCGGGGCGGCCCCTCAAGCACTTGGTCCCACATCTGGATATCAGATTCGTATTCTACACTCAAATACCTTTTATTTAAGCTCTATATTGCCATGATCGGTAAATAAGTCCTGTTTGGGAGATGTTTTGGGAAAGGGGTTGACCCTCAGAAACTTTGTCCCAAATTTGGATATCAGATTCGTGTTTTACTCGCACATACCTGTCATTTGAGTCCCATATGGCCATGGTCGGCAAATATGTCCGATTTAGGGGGGTTTTGGGGTTTGAGATGGTCCCCCGAACACTTGGTCCGACAATTGGATATTAGATACGTTTTCTAATCTCAAATACCTTTTAATTGAGTCCCATAATGTCGTGATTGGTGTATTTATATATTTTGTAGGTTTTAGGGTGGGACGCCTAGGGGGGGGGGGGGGGGCCTTGGTACCCCATCTGAAATTTGGATACCAAATTTTTTTTGTGGGTTGCTATAAGGTAGCACACAAAATGTCGTTTTAACAGAAATCTGGCGTTTCTGAAAATTAGGGTAAGGGGGAGGGTCCGCTCCCCCTTCAGCTATCAAAAAATGTAGTACCCGTTTTTCACCACGGGATCATTATGCACCATCAGTGAAAATTTCAAGAAAACCGGTTCAGCTGTTTGTGAGTCTATAAGGAACATACAAACAAACAAAAAAACAAGCAAGCAAACAAACACAAAATGATTTTTTATATATAAGATTAAAATTCATTATATGATAATTCATTGCAATCCATAATCAACCCTTATTACTAAAAAAATTCAAACAAAACTTAACCTAAGGGTACTGTGTGGGTAAAAAGGACCCTTGGGTGTTTTGCCGTCACAACCCTTCCATTATCTCGCTTATTGTCGACAGAAACCTGCCTCGGACCAGCAATACGACGTCGTTCGCATAAACGATCATCTTCGTGTCATCGCGAGGCTCCACAGAATAGGCGAGAACACAATCCCCTGCACATGGACAAAAAAAAAAAAAAAAAAGTAAAAAGGCGTTAAGTTCAGCCGGGGCGAACTTTGAATACCCACCACCTCGGGTATATATGTAAACCACCTTTCATCAAAATCCGGTGAAAATTGCATACCCTATGTCCCATAGCAGTTATATCGAAATATGTTCCGATTTGGACCAAATACTAATAAGTACAGTAGCTATATCTAAGAGTTGAAACAAGTAAGAGCGTGCTAAGTTCGGCCGGGCCGAATCTTATATACCCTCCACCATGGATCGCATCTGTCGAGTTCTTTGCGCAGTATCTCTTTTTAGGCAAACAAAAAATAATGAATATGGACGGAGGAGGAGCTATATCAAGTTATAGTCCGATTCGGGGCTCAAAAAGCAAAATCGAGAGATCGGTTTATATGGGAGCTGTGTCAAGCTATAGATCGATTGAGACCTTATTGCACACGTATGTTGAAGGCCATGGAAGAAGACGTTGTACAAAATTCGTGCCAAATCGGATGAGAATTGCGCCCTCTAGGGGCTTAAGAAGTCAAGATCCAAGATCGGTTTATATGGCAGCTATAGCAGGTTGTGGACCGATTTGAAAACACCATGTATAAAATTTCAGTCAAATCGGACGAGAATTACGTCCTCTAGAGGCTCAAGAAGTCAAGACCCAAGATCGGTTCATATGGCAGCTATATCAAAAAATAGACCGAATTGACCCATTTACAATCCCAAACGACCTACACTAATAAGAAGATTTTGTGCAAAATTTCAAGCGACTAGCTCTACTCCTTCAAAAGTTATCGTGCTTTCGACAGACAGACGGACGGACGGACAGACGGATGGACGGACGGACATGGCTAGTTCGACTTAAAATGTCACGACGATCAAGAATATACATACTTTATGGGGTCCTAGACGCATATTTTGAGGTGTTACAAACAGAATGACGAAATTAGTATACTCCCAATCCTATTGTGGAGGGTATAATAAACCGATCTGAACCATATACGACACGGATGTCGAAAAGCCTTACATAAGTCACTGTGTAAAATTTCAGTGAAATCGGATAATAAATCCACCTTTTATGGGGCCAAGACTTGAAATCGATATATGGGTCCACCTATATCCACACCTGGACCGATTTGGGTCAAGTTGCAGAAAAATGTCGAAGAGCCTAACACAAGGCACTGTCCCAAATTTCGGCGAAATCGGACAATAGTGCGCCTTTTATGGCCCCAAAATCTTAAACCGAGAGATCGGTCTATATGGCAGCTATATCCAAATGTGGACCGATCTGAGCCAAATTGAAGAAGGATTTCGAAGGGTATAACAAAACTTACTGTCCCGAATTTCGTTAAAATCGGGTAATATATGTCGCTTTTATGTGGACCTAAGACCCTAAATCGGAGTATCGGTCTATATGGCAGCTAAAACCACATCTGGACCGATCTGGGCCAAATTAACGAATGATATCGAAGGGCCTAACACAACTCACTGCCTCAAATTTCAGCAATAACGGATAATAAATGTGGCTTTTATGGGCCTGAGACCCTAAATCGGTGGATCGGTCTATATGGGGGCTATATCAAGATATAGTCCGATATAGCCCATCTTCGAACTTAACCTGCTTATGGAAAAAAAAAGAATCTGTGCAAAGTTTCAGCTCAATATCTCTATTTTTGAAGACGGTAGCGTGATTTTAACAGACAGACGGACAGACGGACGAACATGTCTAGATCGTCTTAGATTTTTACGCTGATCAAGAATATATACACTTTATAGGATCGGAAATAGATATTTCGATGTGTTGCAAGCGGAATGACAAAATGAATATACCCTCATCCTTCGGTAGTGGGTATAAGAAGAATCCGTGCAAAGTTTCCGCTCATTATAGTAATTTTTAAAGAGTGTGGCGTCATTTCAACAGAATGATGGACAGACGAACGGACATGGTCATCTTAGAATTTTAAGAGGATCAACAATATATATACTTCATAGGATCGAAAATAAATATTGCAATGTGTTGCAAACGGAATCACAAAATTAATATACCATCGTTTTTCGGTGGTGGGTATAACAACTAAAAGTGTAAGCTCGCCCGGTGACATTAAGCTGGTGACGTTTTTTTCTTTAATGGAATTTTTCTTTAAACGGAGTCTCCCAATGCAGCATGATGTTTGCACTCGGCTATGAAAAGGGAATCCCCTATCAATGACCTCAGATTTTTTTCTTTCAACTCTCAATGATATACATGTAGTCTCCCCGCTGTTGCTCAAATGGAATGTTCGTGGACAAACATGCAATAGAAACCGTACACCTTTGCCGCCCATATAAAACTATTTGAACTTTGTACTCAATTACGAATAACTCCTCAATCGTCAAAAAATGCGTTTATCTTCATTACACGAGATTTTTTAAATGTATATTTTTCTATTTTCCAAACAAACATAAAAATATGCTCAAAACATTCAGACATCATATAAAAGCCTTTCTATGCAAATGTGCGATTTTATCGAATTTAAAAATAACCAACGACAACGTCAATCTATATGCTGCGTAATATTATGGCAACTTTTTGTCTAGCATTACATACACAGAAATCAATGTAGGGCGGAAGAAGATACACAATTTTGTTTTTTTACTTCTTTAACAACAGACACCCGGGCAATGCTTGATTACATTACAACTTTGTCAAAATCAGGAATATATATTCAAAATAAAATGCCTGCATAAGAAAAATATTGGTTTTGTATAAATTGTAATTTTTCCAACATTAGCAATGAGTCCACACATGCTTCACACATGCAGCCGAAGTCGAAATGCATACGGGCTGCAATGCACATTTGTTTTCCATTTTCCTCCCTCCCTCTCTCTCTCTCTCTCTCTCTCTCTCTCTTTCTTCTGGCACTTTCACAGTTTAGAAAATGCATAATGGCAGACTGCCAAGAATTTCGCTTTCATCATTCTTTCCTCTCTCTCTCTCTCCTTTTTTGTTTGAAAAACTCTCGCACAACAAATTGAGGAGGTTGGTTGAAAAACAAAACGCTTTTCCTCATTTAGAAAATTGAAATTTTTTTTGTTCTAAATACGTTGACGGCACGATACTGCACATGCTTGCGATATCATCAACAAAATATGAATTACATTATGATCGATTAGCATGCATGTGTGTGTGTGTGTGCCCCAAATCAAACATTTAGAAATTAAAGGAAAATTTTGAAAGCTCCAAAGGTTGAATGTTATAAACTTTACAACAACCAACCCCAAATTAACCAAAACAAGTCAAAATGCATTTTAATGGAAATTGCTTAGTGTCTCATAAAAACAGTTTACATGGAATGTATATCAAATTGTGAGCTGATTTGTTTGTTCAAATCATATCAGATATCAACATACAGGGTTTCAGCTAAACCTAATACAAATTTGATATAGTAGATACTCAAAAAGTCGAATCTCAAGATCGGTTTTTGTGACAGGTAAAAGGCATAATTAAGACCAGTACTCAAGTTTCAGCCTGAGTCTTAATGGAGCCGCCCTAACTCAAAAAAAAAAACCACAGAAAGGGCGTCCTTCATAGAAAAAAAAAACCAAATGTAAAAGGTTAGGTAAGGTTATTTTGGCTCAAACGATAGGTACTTTAGAGTAGAATACGCATATAATGCCAACATTTGGCGCACAGGCTAAGGGTAGAACAAAACAAGTAAAAGCGTGCCAAGTTCGGCCGGGTCGAATCTTATATACCCTCCAACATGGATCGCATTTGTCGAGTTAATTTCCAGGCATCTCTTCGTAGGCAAAAAAGGATATAAGAGAAAATTTGCTCTGCTATTAGAGCAATATCAAGATATGGTCCGGTCTGGACCACAATTTAATTATATGTTGAAGACCTGTGAAAAATGTCATCGAATTCGAATAAGAATTGCGCCCAATAGGGGCTCAAGAAGTAAAATAGAGAGATCGATTTATATGGGAGCTGTACAAAATTTCAGGCAAATCGGATAATAATTGCGACCTCTAGATGCTCAAGCAGTCAAGAACCCAGATCGGTTTATATGACAGCTATATCAGCTTATGAACCGATTTGAAACTTATTTGACACAGTTGTTGAAAGTAAGAATAAAATACGTCATATACAATTTCAGAAGTTCAAGAAGTCAAGTCCCCAGATTTGTTTATATGACAGCTATATCAGGTTATGAACCGATTTGAACCATACTTGACACAGTTGTTGGACATCATTACAAAACACGTCGTGCAAAATTTCATTCCAATCGGATAAGAATTGCGCCCTATAGAGGCTCAAGAAGTCAAGACCCAAGATCGGTTTATATGGCAGCTATATCAGGTTATGAACCGATTTGAACCATACTTGGCACAGTTGTTGGCTATCATAACAAAACACGTCGTGCAAAAGTTCATTACAATTGGATAAGAATTGCGCCCTCTAGAGGCTCAAGAAGTCAAGACCCAAGATCGGTTTATATGGCAGCTATATCAGGTTATGGACCGATTTGAACCATACTTGGCACAGTTATTGGATATCATAACAAAACACGTCGTGCAAAATTTCATTCCAATCGGATAAGAATTGCGCACTCTAGGGGCTCAAGAAGTCAAGACCTAAGATCGGTTTATAAGGCAGCTTTATCAAAACATGGACCGATATGGCCCATTTAGAATACCAACCGACCTACACTAATAAAAAGTATTTGTGCAAAATTTCAAGCGGCTAGCTTTACTTCTTCGGAAGTTTGCGTGCTTTTGACAGATAGACGGACAGACGGATGGACATGGGTAGATCGACATAAAATGTCACGACGATCAAGAATATATATACTTTATGGGGTCTTAGACGAATATTTCGAGTAGTTACAAACAGAATGACGAATTTAGTATACCCCCCATCTTATGGTGGAGGGTATAAAAATCAATTTGTGTTTGTTTGTTTGTTTGTATATTTGTGTGTTCCTTATAGACTCAGAAACGACTGAACCGATTTTCTTGAAAATTTCACAGATGATGCATAATGACTCCGTGGCGAAAAAAGGGTACTAAATTTTTTGATATCTGAAGAGGGGGCGGACCCTCGCCAGAAACGCCAGATCTCGGAGGTGGGTGGTGCGATTTAAGCGAAATTTTGTGTGCTCTCATATAGTACCCTAAAAATAAAATTTGGTATCCATATTTCGGATGGGGTACATAGGGGGCTGCCCCTCCCTAAAACCTACCAAACATATATTTAGACCAATCGCGTCAATATGGGACTCAAATGAAAGGTATTTAGGATAAGAAAACGTATTTGATATCCATTTGTCGAACCAAGTGCTAGGGGGACCACCCCAACCCCCAAAACACCCCTAAATCGGATATATATACCAACCATGGCAATATGGGACTCAAATGAAAGGTATTGGCGAGTAGAATACGAATCTGATATCCAAATGTGGGACCACGTTTCTGGGGGTCAACCGGACTTATTTACTGACCATGGGAATATGGGGCTTAAATAAAAGGTATTTGAGTGTAGAATTAGAATCTGATATCCAAATATGGGACCAAGTGTTTGGGGGCCCGCCTCTCCCCAAAAACATCCCACAAAGGGGACAAATTTACGGCCATAGTCATATGGGGCTCAAATGAAAGGTCTTTGGGAGTAAAGCACGAATCTGATATCAATATTTGGTAAAAGTGTCTATGGGGCCACCCCACACCCACAACACCACCCAAATAGTAAGTATTTGCTGACTTTTGCAATATGAGGCTCAAATAAGGGGATTTTTAAAGTGGAACACGAATCCGATGTATATTTTCAAGGCCAACTCACAGAGTGGCCGCCCATCCCCCAAAACACCCCCAAGCCGGTCACGTTTGCCGACTAAGGAAATATGGGGCTCAAATTAAAGGTACTTGGGAGTAGACCAGGTATTTGATATCAACATTAGGGACCAACTGTCTAGACGACGTCCCACCACCAGAACAACCCCCAAAATAGGACATATTTGGGTCGTAAAGAGAGTGGAACTAAATATTTATAGTTTTTAGGGCCAATACCCCAAACCGGACAAATTTGCTGACTTTTGCAATAAGGGGTTTAAATGAGATTAGAAAACGAATTTGATATCCAATTTTAAGGCCAATGGCAATATGGAGTTCAAATAAATTATATATATTGGGTTGCCCAAAATGTAATTGCGGATTTTTCATATAGTCGGCGTTGACAAATTTTTTCACAGCTTGTGACTCTGTAATTGCATTCTTTCTTCTGTCAGTTATCAGCTGTTACTTTTAGCTTGCTTCAGAAAAAAGTGTAAAAAAAGTATATTTGATTAAAGTTCATTCTAAGTTTTATTAAAAATGCATTTACTGTTTTTTAAAAAATCCGCAATTACTTTTTGGGCAACCAATAGAGAATATGAGAATAGAGCACGTTGCTGATATATTTTCCGCGCTTAGTGTTTGGGCGACCACCCCAATCCCCAAAACACCCCTAAATTGGCCATATATACCGACCATGTCAATGTGGAGCTTAAATGAAAGGTATTGGGGGGTAGAGCAAGAATTGATACCCACTTTCGGGACCAATTTTCTAGGGGTCAACCCTTCTCCCAAAATACCCCACAAACAGCAATTTTTTAGTGACCATCGCAATATGGGGCTCAAATAAAGGTATTTGGAAGTAGAAGACGAATTTGATATCCAAATTTAGGGCCATGTATTTTTGGAATCACCCCTTCCCCAAAACTCCCAGCAAAGGGTAAACATTTTTCGATCATGCCAATATGTGGTATTTAAGATTAGAAAACGAATTTGATAACCTATTTTGGGCCATGTGTTTGGGGGACGCCTCAGCGTCCAATGGCAATGTGGGGTTGAAATAAATGGGTTTTGAAAGAAGAGCACGATGCTGATATTTTTTCAGGGCCAAGTGCCTGGGGGACCACCTCACCCCCGAAAACACCCCTAAATCAGATATCATGAGAGTGCAATGCAAATTTTGCCCATGAACATTCCACTAAGGAACAGGGGCAAAATTCTCACATATCAATGAGTGCAGTCCGATTCAAGTTTAAGCTCAATGATAAGGGGCCTCCTTTTTATTGCCGATTCTGAACGGCGTGTCGCAGTGCGATACCTCTTCGGAGAGAAGTTTTACATGGCATAGTACCTCACAAATGTTTCCAGCATTAGGAGGGGAAAACCACGGTTGACATTTTTTCTGATGGTCTCGGCAGGATTCACTACGCTTGCTCTTCTTGTTATTCCTAATGTTACAAATCCAGTTGATGTAATCTCTTTTCTAGAGTTTTGTGACAAAGTTTATATCACTTTTATAACACGAGATACTTCTTGGAACGTTTATTTTGTTTCCATTTTTTTCCATTCTTTTTTTATTTTTTGTATTCGTATAATTTCCTTTCTACACTAACAAGATTGATGGATGTTCTAATTTCAAGGTCAATTAACCTGAACAGTCTCTTGCCCACCCACCAAATAGTACCAAGGTCCATTCACCCCCCCACATTTGAAACTTTTGCAAGTCAAAAGTTCATTTTCGACGCTAAGTTGAAGGGCATCATTAACATAATCACTTAACATACACCGGCCGAAAGAGGCAACACAATGAAGCCATAACTAATGATTAATGGTTATCAGGCACATGTCAAATATTTCACACAATTATTCGTTGTTCTGGTAAGAGATTTTGAAGTCAGGTGTACTAAGGCATGATTAAGAATATTCATTTTTTATTATAAGTCACGCGTCAAGACTCAGTAAATTTTAACAATATTTATAAATATTCCAATAATATTTGCGAAAACTTAGTGGATGAAGGAATTATTAAATCAATAAATCATGGAAATAATTCCCCCTTCTCTTGGAACAAAATATTCTTGAGAAGTTTTAATTAATGTGATAAAGTCAAAAGCAGCTTAGCTACAGAGGGAAATAAACATATTTAGGTGGAATCAAACTGAGCAGAACATTAAATACTTGACAATTAGATGGTGGGGGGTCAATTTTACCGCACAGGTTCGCTCATTACTTTGAACTCTCGGGTAAGACTCCTGGTGATGATATTAACAACAATTTTGATAGTGGTGGCTATCCTCTTAATCTTTGCTGGAAACATTCATAGATATGAACGACATATTTCCGCTCTGTTTAAAGGAAATTTCCGGGGCATTTTGGTAGATGATAGGTTACGAATATGAATACCTGGTCCTTGATGGATTTATTATGTCTTAGGTTTGATATTCTGTTCTTCTTTTTGTGCTGGAATCTGTCCCACTTCTATTTAAAATAACGTGTGAGCTAAAATATGTGAAATAATGGCAGCTAATGGCTTTAAAGCAGCATTTGAGAACAATAAATCCTAGTGTAATATAAAGTTAGAAGATTGTGGTGGTACAAAAAATTTCATGAAATTAGTTTAGAACAAGTAAGAGCGTGCTAAGTTCGGCCGGGCCGAATCTTATATACCCTCCACCATGGATCACATTTGTCGAGTTCTATGTGCGGTATCTCTTTTTAGGCATAAATGAATAAGAACTGTTAAAAAATGAATAAGAACTGTTATGTTATAGGAGCTATATCAAATTATAGTCCGATTCGGACCATAAATGAATGTTGAACATGGTAGAAGTCATTGTGTAATATTTCAGTTCATTCTGATAAGAATTGCTCCTTGTAGGGGCTCAAGAAGCAAAATCGGGAGATAGGTTTATATGAAAGCTGTATCAAGCTATTGATCGATTCAGACCATATTAGACACGTATGTTGAAGGTCATGAGAGAAGCCGTTGTAGAACATTTCTGCCAAATCGGATGACATTTGCGCCCTCTAGAGGCTCAAGAAGTCAAGATCCCAGATCGATTTATATGGCAGATATATCAGGTTATTTAACAATTTAAATCATACTTAAGATATATATTGAATGTCTCCACAAAACACTTCATGCAAAGTTTCAGCCAAATCGGATGAGAATTGCGCCCTCTAGAGGCTCAAGAAGTCAAAATCCAAGATCGGTTTAAATGACAGCTATACCAGATTATAAACCGATTTGAATCATACTTAACACAGTTGTTCGAAATGATACCAAAACACCACGTACAATATTTCAGCCAAATCGGATGAGAATTGCGCCCTCTAGAGGCTCAAGAAGTCAACACCGAAGAGCGGTTTAAATGACAGCTATACCAGATTATAAACCGATTTGAATCATACTTAACACATATATTGGAAGTCATAACAAAACACCTCGTGCAGAATTTCAGTCCAAACAGATGACAATTGCGCCCTCTAGAGGATCAAGAAGTCAAGACCCAAGATCGGTTTATATGGCAGCAATATCAAAACATGGACCGAGTTGAACCATACTTAGCGCAGATATTGGAAGTGATACCAAAACACCACGTACAAAATTTCAGTCAAATCGGACAAGAATTGCGCTCTCTAGAGGCTCAAGAAGTCAAGATCCAAGATCGGTTTATATGGCAGCTATATCAGGTTATGTACCGATTTAAATCATACTTAACACATAAATTGGAAGTCATAACAAAACAGTTCATGGAAATTTTCAGCCAAATCGAATGAGAATTGCGCCCTCTAGAGGCTCAAGAAGTCAAGATCCAAGATCGGTTTAAATGACAGCTATACCAGATTATAAACCGATTTGAATCACACTTAACACAGTTGTTGGAAGTGATGCAAAATTTCAGCCAAATTGGATCAGAATTGCGCCCTCTAGAGATTCAAGAAGTCAAGATCCAAGATCGGTTTAAATGACAGCTATATCAAAACACGGACCGATTTGAACCATACTTAGCGCAGATGCAGAAGTGATACCAAAACACCACGTATAAAATTTCAGTCAAATCGAACGAGAATTGGGCCCTCTAGGGGCGCAAGAATTCAAGACCCAAGAGCGGTTTATATGGCAGCTGTATCAAAACATGAACCGATATGGCCCATTTACAATCCCAACCGACCTACACTAATAGAAAGTATTTGTGCAAAATTTCAAGCGGCTAGCTTTACTCCTTCGGAAGTTAGTGTGGTTTCGACAGACAGACAGACGGACGGACAGTCGGACTGACGGACGGACATGGCTAGATCGACACAAAATGTCACGACGATCAAGAATATATATACTTTATTTGGTCTCAGACGCATATTTCGAGGTGTTACAAACAAAATGACGAAATCAGTATACCCCCATCCTATGGTGGAGGGTATAAAAAGTATGATTTTTGTTAAAGTGTTGCGCAACTATTTCGAAAGCTGAACACAATACCCTGCTTCACTAATAATAGTTACACAATTTTTAGTTTTCGAAAATTGTCCCAAAAGATGACATTAAATATGACTGTTATACACAAAGAGGTGTCACTTGTTTTGTTCGCACCGGATTGACCCGATGGAACCCTTCATTGGCAAGAGCCGCCGCCTCAGTGTACGTGTTCGTCCTTTTTTCGTCATGGGAGAAGCACTTCCTCGAGTGCTTTCTCCAAAGGTTTCTGATTCGTGACGGGATTAAAAGAACCAGGAGCCTGCATAGACAGCAATGGGTCACAAGGGTCGTCGTCGTCGTCGTCGCCTTCTGCGTCCTCTCCGTCGGACTATGTGACCCTCCTTGCGACAATGTATACAACAGCAGCATCTCAGCCTCAATATTGCCAGGTCAGTGCCGGGAAGTGTATCATTTTTGCAAGTGAATTGCAACAGTCTTCGTGGCAAGATCGACGAGATTGTGAACTTTATGAGTCGGAAGAACATACTGGCAGCAACGATCCAGGAGAGAAAGTTGACCAACACCTTCAGCTAGCACAGTTGTCACGAATAGAATGTGTTACGTAAGGATCGCTCAAGGAATGGAGGTTGAGGATTGGCCTTCATGATACACTATTCCGTGCAATATAGACCCATCTCGCTTGCGTCTGGCGCTAATGACTCCTACATGGAGTGCATGGGGATAACAGTTGGGTCCGGTACTGCCGAGATAGAGCTATATAACGTGTACATACCGCCGATTGGTAGCTGTGTCCCAATTAACGGCCAGGCTTACAAGCCCGTCATAAGGGGGCTACTATTTGGCCATAATAGTCTGATTCTAGGGAACTTTAATGCGCATCACATTTCATGGTATTTTCCCCTAGGTAACGACCAGCAGGGCATAGCTTTGGCAGAGCAGGTTGAAGATTCCATTTTCTATACGATGGATGAGGATGCCCCCACTTGCATTACGATGGCAGCTGATACTTCCATTGGATCACCTGATCTCCTGAGTGATGTATCCTAGCAATCAATAATTTCTTTGCTATCAGACTACCTCCTCATAATTTTCACCATCGACCGACACCCCGATATCATAACCTCTGAGCGGCGGATGTTTATCAATCAGAAAAAGGCCGATTGGGTGAGCTTCAGAGAGTACACCAATCGCCGCTTCAGTAAACGGACACCCCCTCAGATTTGCTTATTGCCGAGAGGAAATTTCGAGCCCTCATTAACGCAGCAGCGCAGGCAGTGGTACTCACAGACGAGCGTAATGGAATTCGTTGTGCGCACACCACTAGAGGCCACCGTAGCGCAGAGATTAGCATGTCCGCGAATCCTGGCGAGACCATTAAAAAAACAAATTTCAGCGATGGGTTTCCCCTCCTACTGCTGCCAAATTTTGTTAGGTATTATGCCCTGTAAAACTTCTCTCTAAAGAGGTGTCGCACTGCGGCACGCCGTTCGGACTCGGCTATAAAAAGGAGGTCCCTTATCATTGAGCTTAAACTTGAATAGGACTGCACTCATTGATATGTGAGAAGTTGGCCCCTGTTCTTTAGTGGAATGTTCCTGGGTAAAATTTGCATTTGCATTTACCCCACTAACCCCAGAAACAGCGAGCTGAATCTGGAAATAAACAAGGTAGTCAACGAACATAAGCAAAATTTTTGGCTGGAACCTCGAACCTCGGTAGACGGGTTTAAAGGACCTCAGTAACTTTTGGCGACGTAACCGTGATTGATCCGAAGAGATGCGCCAGGTTGTGCAACCGCCAGTTTATTGTACATCCCGAGAGTGACAGGGCAAAGAGGAGAGCCATTTGTCGTATCCGTGATCTCCGAGCCGATGGACTGCCATCACATTTTACCGTGGCGAGCTGAATCTGGAAATAAACAGGGTAGTCAACGAACATAAGCGGAATTTGTGGCTGGAACACTTGGAGTTATGTAACTTAGGCCCGGTGTAGACAAACTGTGGTCTACTGTTAAGTCACTCTCGAACCACGGTAGATGGGTTTAAAGGACCTCAGTCGCTTTTGGCGTAGTAACCGTGATTGACCCGAAGAGATGCGCCAGGTTATTCAACCGTCAGTTTATTGTGCATCCCGAGAGTGACAGGGCAAGGAGGAGAGCCATTCGTCGTATCCGTGATCTCCCAGTCGATGGACTGCCATCACATTTTACCGTGGCCGAAGTTACGAATGTCATCCGTGGCGCCAAATCATCTAAGGCGTTGGGCCCCGACGGAATCTCTACACTGTTTCTGAAGAATCTGGATCTACCTGGAGTTGAGTACTTTACTACTGTCCTCAACCCGTCTTTGAACACTCTTATAGTTTCCGATGTCTGGAAAATGGGCAGAGTAATCCCGCTACTGAAGACTGGAAAGGACCCGAGTTTGGGGGAGCCGTACAGACCAATATCCCTTCACTCGCCAGTACCAAAGACGCTTGAGGCATCACTCCTCCCGAGCCTCGTAGGACAATTTCCATTCGCCGAGCATCATGGATTCCGAAGACAGCATAGCAAAACAATTGGTTTGCATGCCATCGCCCCACACATTTGCCGTGGCTTCAATCAGCCCAGGCCATGTAATTGGACGGTCCTCGTGGTATTGGACTTATCGAAGGCATTCGACACGGTCAGCCATGACAAACTATTTGGGGACATCGCCAACACGTCCCTCTAGTCAGGCCTGAAACGCTGGGTCGCGAATTATCTGCGTGGTCGCCCATTTTTGGAATTTAGGGATAAGAAGTTGAAGCACTGTAGGGAGTTCCCCGAGACGCGGTGTTATCTCCGGCACTGTTTAACCTCTTGTACTTATGCTCCATTCCACCCCCTCCAGACGGCATAGAGATCGAATCATATGCGGACGATTGTACGATCATGGCATCAGGCCCCCCACCCATTGTTGACATCTGCGACAGGTTTAACGTCTACCTCAACAAACTTGTCTTATATTTCGCTGCAAGAAATCTGAAGATATCCGCCACCAAATCTTCAGCCACATTGTTCACTATAAATACAAGTGAGGTGAATTACGAACTGACTGTGATAGTCGATGGAAAAACGTATTTGGCGTCACATTTGACAACTCTTACAAATTCTCCTCACATGCCACAGCAATTTGGGATTAAATCAAAAGTAGAAACAAGGTCCTCAAGTCAATTGCTGGCAGCACTTGGGGTGCAGACAAAGAAACCTTGTTGACCACGTCCAATGGAATTGGCCTGTATGTGGTAAGTTATGCATCGCTAGTGTGGTCTCGTCAGTTTTCTGACACCCAGTGGAATAATATTCAGATCTGTCAGAATGCCGCCCTTCGAACTGCGACGCGGTGTCTCCTCAGTTCTCATGTGGACCACCTCCATCAGGAGACAAAGATCCTGCCAGTGAGAAGACGTAACTACATGCTGTCTAAGCAATACCTTTTGGCCTGTTATCGCAGAGACATCCAAATCATCATCTTGTGGATAGGTTTCCACTGTCCAGAAGCCTTAAGGTAGATATACATGATCTATGCTGTGAGCTTCAGCGCTACAAGAGAGAACGTCTAGATCAAGCGGCATATCATACGGGTCTAGGCAACATTCATGAAGAGACGGTAGCAGATGCGGTAAATAGCTTCCAGGTGAATGTTGTCCTTCAAGAACGACCGCCTCCCATTGCACCTGAAGAAATTGATCTCCCCCGGCAAACCAGAGTAATTCTGGCTCAATTACGATTTGGCAGATAGAACTGCTTAAATTCTTACAAATCAAGGATTGATGCAGACGTGCAAGATGTATGTCCCGTTTATGACCAGGGACCACACGATACACGTCACCTGTTTGACTGCCAAGCCAGACCCACTCGATTCACACCCAGATCCCACTGAACGCACCCCATCTTAGTCGCAGAGTTCTTGGATCTGGACACTCAACAGAATCAAACGGCCGAAAGAGAGAACACAGCAAACTGCTACAATAACAACTTTTTAGTTACACTTCGTTCGGACTTGGTAGAAAACAGGAGGTGCCTATCATTGGATATTGACATTGTGAGAAGTTATTGGAGTTTCCCTCTGATTTGTTCCGCAGTGAGATGATTGGGTAACACTAAGCCTAATCTCAGTTATACACAATTTCTCCATCAAGTCAAATCATTCATGTTTTCATTTGAAGCGTTAATGCTAAGCCACGGAAAACTTGGCCCACTTGCATGTTACCAACCCTTTGTCACTTAAAGTTACTGCAATCGTCTTGAGTTACAAAAAATGCCACAAAAACAGAGTGAATGAACTTTTTGATTGTCTTTTTTCCCATTCTATCTTTCATTTCAAACGTTTTTCCGTAGCATTTTCCCTGCATAAGGAAAAAATGAATGCATTTTCTTCTTTTGTTAGATTTTGTTACAATGTTCCAAACATTGTAGCAAGAAATAACGTAAAGAAAATTAACGACATATGGGCGATTGCAGAAAGGAATGGAAACTTTTATAAGATCTAAATTGAGTGGTAACTCAATTCAGTACAGGTCTTGGCGATTTTTAAATAAACAATGGCGATCGGTCCCATGGATTGGAAAGACATTGCTCACCTATAGGCGCTTGACGAGCATAGCTATCTCCGCATGCACATATGTAGCTAGAGAAACAACAGAAACACACCTCTAGAGGTGGGTTATGGCTTGTAATAATCACGTCATTCCTTTTGATACATTTCGAGACGATCATGATGATATTCTAAGCCAATGAGCAGATGCCTGTCATCATGGCCACAGCCTGCAAAGCCCAAAAATCCAAGGGCATATGCAATACATTTTACAACCTAACCTTCATATGAGTACCAATTCGATTTCACCTATTTAGACGTGTTCACCTTCTTGGTTAGGAACGCAGTACTATCTGAAACGCAACGCCGATCAATGCTCTATTTGCACCCAGAGCAATTTCAGTTTTTCTATGCAAGTCTCTCTCTCATATCTTCACGTGGTGGTGGCGATCCTCGTCAAGCTTCTATAGATGAGCAAGCTCGTTCCGGTCCAAGGGACCGATCGCCGTGGGAACAAAGCGGCCATTGGCTATATAAAGGCGTCAATAACTAGCCTTGTGCAGGAGCCGGTGCCGCCCGACCTCTCACTGAAACTCTACGCTCGATACCGATGATTGTCCATGACTGCCATTGCAGCTACCCCGTATGGAGCCACTGTTCGCGACCTGAGGGCGCGCCCGGTAGCTGCTAGCTAAGCTTCACGTGACAGCAATGAACACCACACAGATCAGACCTCAACATTCCAGCCTGTGTGGCGATCACAACAATCCCGTGCCAGGGTCTCTCTCGTCATGGGTTATGGTTAGAGATGGGTTTCTACCGGGAAAATACCTAACGATTGGGTATTTATAATTTTGCAGACATCTTGGGTAGTCGGGCAGTCAGCGATTTTCGAGAGGAGAGTCTCAGTGAGGAGTTAAGTGGCTCTGGCTCTTAATTAAATACCGAGTGCCAATGATACTCGAGATGACATGGCGAGTTATTGGCGCCTTCAAATAACCAATGGCCGACATTAGCGTCTGTTCCCAGGTTAGGGAGGTGAGCATCGGATATTGGAGCAAGCAGCTCGCCGCAACAAGAGATTGATGTGCTCAAAACCCATCTGGTCATAGCCCTGGGCCAGTTACACACCTCTGGAATAATATGAGAACTACTATGACAAACAAAGGAATAGTAAAAAAGGACCACCCCAACGTTGACGACCCACGCAAACGAAAAAAGGGCTATGATTTCGGATCTACATCTAGAAAGCCCGCACTCTCTATAGAGAAGGTGCAGTATACGCGCTGGCGGATGTATTGGAGAAGTACAAGGCAGATATTACCTTACAGGAAGTGCGATGGACTGGGAATGGCGTCACTACAACACCAAACGGTTATGAACTATACCAGAGCTGTCATAACACGAGTCATGAATCGGAGACTGAAACACCTTGTCTCTAGCTTTACTCCGGTGGATGAGAGGCTAGCCACAATCCGCATAAAAGCCAAATTCTTCAACATCAGCCTTATTTGTACTCATAACCCGACCGAAGACAAGGATGAGCAGACCAAGGATATTTCCTACGAGCGCCTAGAGAGAGAAAATGACCACTGCCCCGCCCATGATATTAAAATCGTTCTGGGAGATTTTAATGCGAAGATAGGGAAGGAAGACATCGTTGGTCCAACAGTCGGAAAGTCGAGGCTGATACATTTTGCCGTGCAAAATGTATCACCGCTGCCCCGCCATTGATATTAAAATCGTTCTGGGAGATTTTAATGCGAAGACAGTGAAGGAAGACATTTTTGGTCCAACAGTCGAAAAGTTTAGCCTCCACGTCATAACATCCAGTAATGGGTTGAGACTGATAGATTTCGCCGCGGCAAAAAACATGGTAGTTAGTAGCACCAGATTTCAACATGAAAATATTCACAAAGACACAAGGCTGTCACCCGATCAAAACACGAGGAACCAAATTGATCACGTTGTGATAAATAGAAAAAGCTGGATAAATCATGTCAGATGTACGATCGACCGTTGGGGCGTATATAGATTCGGATCATTACCTTACTGCAGCAAAAGTTCGCACCCATTTGAACATGGCAAGAAATGTACGATCTGATACTGCACGGAAGCTCGACATTGAGCAAGCTACAAACACAACAAATGGCAGCGGCATACTTCACTCGACTGACACAACTGCTTGATGAAAGCACTCCTTGTTCCCATAATATAATGGCGCAGTGGCAAACCATTGCCCACTCAATGGAAAATGCCGCGAAATCCTTACTCAGGTACCGGAAGCCTTCCACAAGAAATCCAAGGTACGAGCAAGAGTGTCGAGATGCTACTGAAGCAAAGAATGCGACATATATAGCAACCCTGTAATCAGTAGCAACGCGCCAGATGAAGGGCAGGTATCGGGAAAAAGGAGAGAGGAGAAATGTCTATTCCGCAGAAAGAAAACGGAAATGGAAAAACGTGATTGTCAGCAAATTGAGATGTACAAGAGTCAGAAAGTCCGGAAATTCTACCAAAGAATTAAACATCAAACCGATGGTTTTGTTGGCTCTCCTGCAGAGACAAGGCAGTGGGAGCCGACTGGAGCCGTTGAACTATTTAAGACCGGAGGTGATACGCTGATAAAGCGTATACATCAGCTTATCTGCGCAATCTGGCTAGAAGAACGCATACCCGATGATTGGAACCTCAGCATACTATGTCAGGTACACAAGAAATTAGACAAGACGGAATGTGCCAACTACAGAGGAATAAGTTTCCTCCGTGAGTGTCAGCAGATTGAGATGCACAAAAGTCAGAATGAAGTCCGTAAATTCTACCAAAGAATTCAACATCAAACCGATGGCTTTGTTGACTCTCCTGCAGAGACAAGGAAGGAAATCTGGTAATTGACACATATAGATAGCTGAGGTTATGGAAAGAACATTTTACACACCTGCTAGTGTCCGACGTTGGCGGCGAAGAGAATACCGCAAAACCAATGATGGTATAGAATGTTTACCTCCTAGTTAGAATGAGGTCCAAATAGCCGTGACCCGACTAAAGAACAACAAGGCAGCAGGTGCCGACTGGTTACCCGCTGAACTATTTAAGACCGGAGGCGACACGCTGAAAATGCGTATGCATCAGCTTATCTGCGCAATCTGGCTGGAAGAACGCATACCCGTTGATTGGAACCTCAGTATGCTATGTCCGGTACACAAGAATTAGACAAGATCGAATGTGCCAACTACAGAGGAATAAATTTCCTCGACATCTCATACAAGGTACTCTCGAGCGTACTGTGTGAAAGATTAAAATCAAAAGTCAATGAAATAATTGGGCTTTAGACCTGCTAAATCTACTCTGGACCAGAGACATTGAGCCAAATTCTGGAGAAGACAATAAAAGAACTAATCAACACCTACCATCTCTTTGTTGACCACAAAGCCGCTTTCGATACTCCTTTACGTTCAAAGGTATTTCAAGACATGTCTGAGTTTGGTATCCCTGCAGAATTAATAAGACTCTGTAGGATGACACTTGCTGATACGCGTTCCTCAGTAAGAATAGGAACGAATCTCTGCGAAGCATTTAATACCAAACGAGGTTTCAGACAAGGAGACAGCCTATCGTGTGATCTCTTTAATATCCTGCTGGAGAAGATTATACGAGATGCAGATGTGAATAGATATGGCACACTAATCACAAGAGAACACATGCTACTCGCCTATACCGACGACATCGATGTCATAGGTCGGTCACCGGATGTTGTAACTGCAGCCTTTGAAAGAATCGAAAGAGAGTCAGTGAAAATGGGTCTGGCAGTAAATGACGATGAGACGAAATGGATGGTTTCAACTCCCATAAGGCCTTGCACAACCGAGCAGATAAAGAAAATGGAGAAAGTTGGGAAGCACTACTATGAGAACGTCAGTAACTTTATCTACCTCAGCACCGCCGTATGCGAATCAAATGACACCAGTTTTTAGATAAAGGGAAGAATAATAAACATTTCTTATTTAAAAAATGTTAAATTTGTCAAAATAACATCAAAAGTCATCACAAATTTTGATTTAATCTAAAATCGTGTTTCTCTACAATGACTCCTAAATGGCATTTGAACGTTGGCACAAAACTCACATACATCATCTTTCATTCCATTGCAGATGTAAGTGGGAAAACTGCGGTGGAAAACTTATATTTCTTCATTTGTCTCTCAGTACGTATTTGGTTACTGCGATTTGCGACTATTCTCGAGTCAGGTTTTGTTTTCTTTCATTTTTGAGGTACTTGCAATCCTTGCTCGGTGAGCGAAACAAATTCTTCCAGCAATAAAACAAGAAAAGGATAAAACACACCGGCGTGACAGACACTTACCGGTTATGTGGTAATGTATGAGTGTGTGTTTGGTTGGTGTCAGTGTGTAAAAATACCATTAGTTTTGCTTTGCTACGTGCTTAAGGACATTTTATGTTTTCTTTGTTAACCCTTTGTACTCTTATGAAGGCATCTGGAAACACTGGTTCGATTTCTGAATAGAGTAGGGTAAATTAACGAAAAATTAGTAGATGGACTACATAGTAAATTTACTATAATTGCTAGGGATCTGAAGATCCACAAGGATGGGTTAGCATAGAAACATCTCAAGGAGGTGTACTGTGTCCTCTATTTTGGAACATAACCATTTACAATTTATTTTAGTCTCTGGAAAAAAAAAGTGTAAAATTGGTCACGTATGCAGATGTTGTGGTAAAGGCAAAGATTCCCGGCACTACTGAGATATGCTTCAGGAAGTCCCACGTAGTACTCCAAAGTGGGCTGCCGAAAGTGGGACTTCCTCTAAAACGGAAGTTGTTCTTTTCGGCAGCAGATACAAGTTAACCTCAGTGCCACCTATCTCTTTGAGAGGAAAGACTGTTCCATTCATTGAAAGCGCAAAATTACTAAGTGTTTTGCTGGACAGGAAATTGAACTTAAAAACAAACATTTTGGAAAAGGCATGAAAGGCAACTCTTGCCCTATACACCTGCAAGATACCCATTGGCAAAATTTATGTCTTTGAGCCCCATGTCATGTACTGGCTGTATACTGCAGTTGTCAAACCTATATGCTATATGGTGTTGTGGTCTGGTGGACAGCGCTATAAAAGTCCACCTATTGCTTTATAATCAGCCGGACCCAAAGGATAACTTGTTTGTGCATCACAGCCTCACTGAGGAGAAGACACCATCGGATGCACTGAAGTTAATGCTACACCTGATGCCTCTAGACACTGGCTAGACAACTTGCTACAACCACTGCTGTTAGGCTATGTTATGTTGAAAAGAGGGTGCGGATGTTAGTCCGCTCTGTGCCACTACGGACATACACTCAAGCCAGTCATCGGCTTGTTGTGCGATCTAAATGCTAAAAAACAACCTCGAAAAAGAAAATTTAATTAGCAATTCCGTGCTTCTTAGAAATTCCTTTATTGTTTTCCATGCCACGTCCCTAAGTTGGTTCGTGTCTGGTATTGTATCCCAACCTAAGTGCCGGTATCTGTTGGACGCCAAAGCCAGGCAATGACAAAGGAAATGTTCCAACGTCTCATCATCTTCTTCGCATGCCCTACACATCACTTGCCAAACCGATTTTATATAAGTGAGCTCGTAGTCCTATATGTCTCGTTATGATACCGAGAGCTATACTGACCTCCTCCTTACTTTCTTTTAGTGATGGCCTCGTTTTCTCACGATCTGGGTCCTCCCATAGGATTTTCGTCGTCCTAAAGACCGTTTCGCTGTTTCACAGGGTTGCATGCGTATATATCGCCCACGCCCTTATCTCGGACTGCGCCGACCCGAAAGGCTTCGGTTGAACCAAGTTTTTCGACGGCAGTTTTCTGGCCTTCACTGCCAAATCGTTTGCTTTCTCATTCCCAGTTACTCCGCTATGGCCCGGCACCCAAGCGATGCAGATCGTGCAATTTTCAGAGAAAGCGTTAATCTTCTTCTTAGATTCCAACACAGTTCGTGATCTTACCGCCCTGGTTGTTATTGCCCTTATGGCCAGTTTACTGTCCGTAAAGTTGTTCATACTCGACGTACTTGCGTTAACACCACACCACCTCACGCATTCCGTGATCGCTCGGATCTCCGGCTGCAGGACGGTATTATGGTCAGGCAGTCTAAAACAGATCTCAATCCTTGGGTTCTCAATGTAGAACCCAAGGCCCACTCTGTCATCTCGATCCATCCGTGTTACACGATCTTCCAGATGGCAGTAGTAGGATTCGGTCAATTCTAAACTATGCCGCTGGCAGCAGTACCTCGAACTCGACCTAAGTGTCGTCTCAGGTATCCGATCAGAGACCTCTTCCATTCCTTCAAGGTTTCCTATCGTCGCCACGACTGAGAGGCTAAAGAAGCTTTCTCTTTGGTCATGCGGCGGCTGGATATGGCGGCCATGTAAATACTTCTACCCAAAGAGGTGTCACACTGCGGCAAGCCGTTCGGAGGCTATAAAAGGGAGGCCCCTTAACTTAAATCTGAATCGGTCAGCACTCATTGATATGTGAGAAGTTTGTCCCTGTATCTTAACAGGAATGTTTATGAGAAAATTTTACATGCGGCGGCCACAAACACTATGTTATCCTTGATACAATGTCCGGTGTTCCAGGCAGTGTCGATAGCACATTGCCAGAGCCGCTGTATTTTAAAAGTTCTGTACCACCATTCCTATAAGAACCGACTGGAACTACGATATCCCTAGCAATAGAAGTTACGTAGACTTTTATACGGATGGTGCGCTTTAGGGTGTACTCTGGTACGTTTTGCGGTGTTCCATGTGCGTTTTGGGCTGTACTCTGAAGAATTTGGACTGGCCATGTCGAGAAGATTACCTGACCACTGCAGTATCAAGCGAAAATCCTTGCAATTAAGCCAGAAGTTCTATGAGCGTGGAATACTAAATTTGCCAGGAAGATTTCAAAAGGTTATCGAACAAAATGGCAATTATATATTTGATTAAAGTTCATTCTAAGTTTTATTAAAAATGCATTTACTTTCTTTTAAAAAATCCGCAATTACTTTTTGGGCAACCCAATAGTTCCACTGAGTGCCTCTAGCGGCATGTTAGCTAAGTCTTCACGATCAGCACCGAAGGGCTACGAATGATAGATAGCTATGAGCATTTTTATCAAAAAGCGGAAGTAATCGACACTGCCTGAAACATCGGGCATTGTTACAAGGATAACACAGTGGCCGCAACAGCCATATGTTCAAAGATAAAGCCTCACAGCAATGGTCGCTGCAATTTGTCTCACCATAATGTACAGAAGCATTAGGTGTAGCATTAAATTCAGTGCATCAGATGATGTCGTCCTCAGTGCGGCTGTGATACACAAACAAGCCATCCCTTGGATCCAGCTGAGTATTGAACAATAGGTGGACTTTTAAAGCGCCGTCCACCAGACGACATTACCATATATCATTATAGATCTGACAATAGCAAGTCCATGACGCGCGTTTTAGACCCCTAACTTTTGCCAATGGCCCTCTTGCAGGTGTATAGCGCACGAGTTGCCTTTCTTGCCTTCTGCAAAATGTTGGATTTTCTAGACCCCTAACTTTTGCCTCTTGCAGGTGTATAGAGCACGAGTTGCCTTTCTTGCCTTCTGCAAAATGTTGGATTTGAAGTTAAATTTCCTGTCCAGCAAAACACTCAGATATTTTAAGTTTTCTGTAAATGGAACATTCTCTCCTCCCAAGAGAGTAGGTGCCACTGTAGGCAACTTGTATCTCCTGCTGAAAAGAACTACTTCTGCCTTGCACGGATTTAAGCTTTGGCCGCTTTCAGTAGCCCATTTGCTGTGGCAAAGTATATATATTCTTGATCGTCATGTCATTTTAAGTCGATCTAGCCGTGTCCGTCCGTCCGTCCGTCCGCCCGTCTGTCTGTCTGTCGAAAGCACGCTAACTTTCGAAGGAGTAAATCTAGCCACTTAAAATTTTGCACAAATACTTTTTATTAGTGTGGGTCGGTTGGGATTGTAAATGGGCCAAATCGGTCCATGTTTTGATATAGCTGCCATATAAACCGCTCTATGGGTCTTGACTTCTCGTCCGATTTGACTGAAATTCTACACGTGGTGTTTTGGTGTCACTTTCAAGAACTGCGCTTAGTATGGTGCAAATCGGTCCATAACCTGATATAGCTGCCATATAAACCGATCTGGGGTCTTGACTTCTTGAGCCTCTAGAGGGCGCACTTCTCATCCGATTTGATTGAAATTTTGCACGTGGTGTTTTGGTATCATTTCCAAGAACTGCGCTAAGTATGGTTCAAATCGGTTCATAACCTGATATAGCTGTCATATAAACCGATCTGGGGTCTTGACTTCTTGAGCCTCTAGAGGGCGCAATTCTCGTCGGATTTGGCTGAAATTTTGTACGTGGTGTTTTGGTATCACTTCCAACAACTGTGTTAAATATGATTAAAATCGGTCTATAACCTGATATAGCTGTCATAGAAACCGATCTTGGGTCTTGACTTCTTGAGTCTCTAGGGGCGCAATTCTCATCCGATTTGACTGAAATTTTGCACGTGGTGTTTTGTTATGATATCCAACAACTGTGCCAAGTATGGTTCAAATCGGTCCATAACCTGATATAGCTGCCATATAAACCGATCTGGGGTCTTGACTTCTTGAGCCTCTAGAGGGCGCAATTCTCGTTCGATTTGACTGAAATTTTGTACGTGGTGTTTTGGTATCACTTCCAACAACTGAGTTAAGTATGATTAAAATCGGTCTATAACTTGATATAGCTGCCATATAAACCGATCTGGGGTCTTGACTTTTTGAGGCTCTAGAGGGCGCAATTTTCATCCGATTTTGCAGAAATTTTGTTCAACGGCTTCTCTCATGACTTTCAACATACATGTCTAATGAGGTCTGAATCGATCAATAGCTTGATACAGCTCCCATATAAACCTATCTGCCGATTTTGCTTCTGGAGCCCCTACAAGGCGCAATTCTTATCCGAATGGCGTGAAATATTACATAATGACTTCTACAATGGCCTATAACTTGATCTAGCTCCAATAGCATAACAGTTCTTATTCAATATTCTTTGTTTGCCTAAAAAGAGATATCGCGCATAGAACTCGACAAATGCAATCCATGGTGGAGGGTATATAAGATTCGGCCCGGCCGAACTTAGCACGCTCTTACTTGTTTTTGTTTTTTTTGTTTTTTTGATTTCTTTCAATTTTGTAAAAATTGGTGACTGCGTTAACGACCTAATGATTTTCCGATGTATTGTTATTCGTGGTGCTATTTGGGGTGTGGGTTATCCAAAGTTCCGCCCGGCCCAACCTAATACGTTTTTACTTGTTTCCCATTGCTTATCATATTTAATTTCTTAATAATAATTTAATTTGTTTTTGTTTCTTCTCATTTTCATATTTTCAGCCATGTGTTGCGACAGTTTGACGAACCTCCACACTCACCGGGAAATGTAGAACAACAAATTCTCAACATATCAAATTTTAATTTAAGCAATGCAAAACATATCAAAATTTGTGCCATATAGTCTAGAAATATAAGCCCTCACCTTTAGCGTCCTGAAAATAAAAAAATTATATGATCCCAGCTAGAAACAACTAATCCTAACTACCATAAAGCGGAGCGGACAAGTTTACAATACCCAACCAACAAGCAAAAGAGAAGAGGGAGAGAAAGAAGGAAACAAAAATAAAATTCTAACATAAAACCAAGTGTAAGAGAAAAAAAAAAAACAAACAAATTTTATACATGGACTTTAATGTCCAAAGGAAATAATGAAAGTGTAGTGCTACAAAAGCACTAAGGCCTAAGGGTGTAAGAGCAAAAGCAAGCGGCAACAACATAGGGGACTGAGCCATTGGCAGCTACTGTAGCAATAGTGAGGACATAAAGTCTCAATTGAAGCGGAAGCGGAAAATTTCCACACACACACACACACACTCAAAAGAAAGGAAACTGTAATTACTATTTAAAGGAGGAAAAAGTAAAATTAACATGTTTATGGCAAAGGAGCCATCATAAAACGATACAGCTTGCTGCTGCTGGTGCTGCTGCCGCCAGGACTAACAGCATTGCAGACACTAGCTTAGGTAACAGCGGGTGGCTTCTCGCCGCCTTATTTTGGCGGCCAAGAAAGAACAGACTCAACGAAAACCATAACCCCTCGGAGGCAAAAATGCTTTTGCTCGTTATAGCCTTTGAAAGACACCAAATTTATTGGTAATTGCACTAGGATTGAACAATAAAGCCAAGTCAAGCCAAGCCATTACCAAGAATAGAATTACAGCAACATTCACCTCAACATCTGCAGCAGCAGCTACAGTTGCACAGTTGCATGCAACAGACAGCCAGGCATAGCCAAGGGACACCATCGACAGTAGCAGGTGTAGATGGGAAACAAAAACTGAAAACAGCAGGCAATTCACAATCGTTCTCCACCGTCCAGCCCCCCCTCCCACTTTCAGTTTATGTCAGGCAGCTGGTCATAATGCAATTTTCTTGCAACCGGAAATAGTTGACGGAAATTCAAAAAACATCATCCATTGACAACTTGAAGCACAACAAGATTCTGGCTGTGGCTGTTACCACAACACACCCAGCCAATCCATCAGCTGGCCTTCTATACAAAGTCAGCGTTTGTTTGTGTGGTGGCCAAGCAAGGTGAGTTGGTCTGTAACATGTCCACCTTTTTTTGGGGGGGACACATGATGTTGATGACTTCCCATGGAGGAAATGCCTTGAATTGACGATCAAAGCACTCAAATCCTGTTACAAACCAGCATAACGTTTCTCTTTTTCCCACCGCATTCATGCTCAGATCCTGCTGCAATTTTGGCCAATTGTGTTGCAATAAAATCAACGGAAATTGAATTTTCACATCGGCGTCAAACAATTGATGTGGGGCAATTGTGGCCAAGTGCCAGGCAGCAAATTGGTAATGGATATTAACCGCCAAAACGGAAAACGTTTGTAAAACTGATATATTTTGGATTGTTTACGGAATGGAATGTTTGCAACAAGCCTACACTAAAGCGCTCAAAATTTTCTCTCAAATACAAAAATCAAACGAACAAACAAACGAGTAGCTACTCTTTTAAAAAAAAAAAACTTTGCCCTAATCATCATTTCATTTTCGTATTTTGCATATTTGCTTCCTATAGTAGTTCCTCTCTGTCTCTTCCCTACTCCTCTGACACCTCTGCCAACATCAGCCAAGACAATTGGTTCGTTTAGGCCACCTTAATGACTGCTGCCAAAAGACGTACTGGCAGCAATAGTGCGACATTCGTTGCCGACAACAGCAGTCATCATTATACCCCATTGGATCAACAGCATCAGGCGGCCCAACAGCAGCAACATCAACAGCCATACGATCAGCATCTCCAGCAGGAGCTACATTCACAACAATCGAATCCAACGAATCGCCAATACTACAGCAGTAATCGCCATCACTCGAATCTTCATCATCTGCCAACACATCAACAGCAACAACAGCAATTCCAACATGAACATCAGCGTCTTCTGCAACAAGCACCACAAACAGCGGGATCATCAGCTACGACTTCACTATCATCTGTTGGCAACAATCACCATCATCAACAGCGTCACTCAGGTGGCACCACATCGTCATACGGCAACTACGGCACCAATAACCACCCAACAAACTCCAATAGACCAGCGGCCGGTTCATCATCCTCATCTTCAGCATCGGCATCGACAGCAGCCTCAATTATGCGTGGCGAGTGTTCGGTGAAATTGCCCTTGGATATTTTGTAAGTATTACCAATCGGTTTTTATACCCTACACCACTACCGTGGTACAGGGTATTATAACTTAGTGAAGTAGTTTGTAACACCCAAAAGGAGGAGAGATAGACCCATTGATAACTATGCCGATCGACTCAGAATCACTTTTGACTCGATTTAGCTATGTCGTCTGCCTGTCCGTCTGTTCAAAGTACAGGTCGCAGTTTTCATCCGATCGTCTTCAAATTTGGCACAGCAATGTTTTTCGACCTAGAGACGAAGCCTATTTGAATTTGAAAAAATCGGTTCAGATCTGGATATAGCTCCCATATATATGTTCGTCCGATTTTCAGTAATAATCCAATAAAATGGTCATTTTATAACCGATTCTCTCGAAATTTGGCAGCAAGGATTTGTTTACGACTGTCGGCATTACTGGGGAATTTCATGGAAATCGGTTCAGATTTAGATATAGCTCTCATATGTATATATCGCCCGATTTTTACTCCTAGAGCCACTGCAAGCACATTTATTGACCATTCTTGCCAAAATCGTTCACAATGCTTTCCTCGATGACTGCCACAATATACATAGAGTTTGGTCAAAATCGGTTCAGATTTAGATATAGTTCTCATATATATGTTCGTCCGATTTCCAGTAATATTGCAATAAAATGGTCTTTTGTTAACCGATTTTCTAGAAATTTGGCAGAAGGGATTTTCTCTTGACTCTCAATATTAATGGTGAATTTCATGAAAATCGGTTCAGATTTAGATATAGCTGTCATATATATATATATCGCCCGATTTTAACTTCTAGAGTCACAGCAAGCGCATTTGTTTATCCATCTTTCCAAAATTTTGCAAAATGCTGTCTTCGATGACTGCCACAGTATCTGAAAAGTTTGCTCGAAATCGGTTCAGATTTAGATATAGCTCCCATATATATGTTCGTCCGGTTTCCAGTAATACTGCAATAAAATTGTCTTTTGTTAACCGATTTTCTCGAAATTCGGCAGGAGGGATTTTATCGTGACTCTCAATATTATTGGCGAATTTCATGGAAATCGGTTCCGATTTAGATATAGCTCTCATATATATATATATATATCGCCCGATTTTAACTTCTAGAGTCACAGCAAGCGCCTTTAATGATCCATCTTACCAAAATTTAGACAAACATGACCGGTTTGAAGGGATTTTAGGGGGCGAACACTGAAATAATATCAGCATCATGCTAGAATACGATTTTGTTTGTGGGTGGGCCCCAGTCCCAGAATTTGTCCCAAATGTGTATATCAACTCTCAAAGACCTTTCACATACCCATTTTGTAACGTTGCACATTCGTGCTCGTAGATACCTTGAACCAAAATCTTATAACATATGTGTACTTCACTTCCTAACACCTTTCATTTGATACCCATATTGTCCCAATCAGTAAATATGTCCTATTGAGAGGTTTTTGTGGTTTGGGAGGCCCCTTAGACACCAAGGAATACATTCTTATTTCAAATTTGTATTCTACTTTAAAAACCTTTTATTTGATACCCATATTGCTCAAAACGGCAAAAGTGTCCTGCTGGGTGGTGTTTTTGGAGGTGGTGGACTCCCTGACACTAAGGGTGACATTATTATACCAAGTTCGTACTCTACTCTTAAATACCTTTCATGTGATACCCATAAAGCCCAAAGCGGTAAAAGTGTCCTGTTGGGTGGTGTTTTTGGGGGTGGTGGACCACCCCCTGTGACTAAGGGTGACATTTTTATGCCAAGTTCGTACTCTACTCTTAAATACCTTTCATTAGATACCCATATTGTCCTAGTCGGTAAACATGTCCATTCGGGTGGGTTTTGAAATGGGGCGTCCCCCCAGGTTAGTTGACCCCAAAATTATACGCCAATTTCGTGTTTTTGGGGTACCATAAGGTGTCATGCAAAATTTTGCTTAAATCGGTGCACCCATCTGCAAGATCTGGCGTTTTTGCAAATAGGGGAAAGAGGGAGGGTCTCCTCCCTTCGGATATAAAAAAATTTAGTACCCTATTTTCACCGGGGGCTCTAACTCTACCATCTGTCAAAATTTCATGAAAATCGGTTCAGCCGTTTTTGAGTCTATACGGAACAGACAAACAAACAAACAAAGCGCAACAATTTCATTTTTATATAATAGTTTTACCAAATTTAGCCCCTTGGAACGGGGGGACACTTTTCTCATATCCTCGATGACAAAGGGGCCACCATTTTTATGCCGAGTCCAAACGACGTGTCGCCAAGCAATACCTCTTGGTGGAGAAGTTTTACCATGGCAATATACCTTACAAATGTAGCCAATATTAGTAAGAGGATAACCACCCCTGAAATTTTTTCTGATGTTCACGCCGTTCAGCGTCATAAGCGGCACGGTTGTCTCCCCTGTTCCTTAATGGAATGTTCATGGAAAAATTTAGTATTTATTAAGTTGACCCCTTAACTTCCTTGCTGAGCATGTTTAATATCGATCCATATTTAAGCCATAAAAGGGCATTTATTTCCCGATTTTACTGACATTTTTTAACAGTGAGTAAAGTTAGACCATTGCGCCAGTACCGATAATGGGTCATATCGATCGACCCACCGATTTCAGGTTTCGGATTTATTACACAACATCGTTGAAATTTTGCATTATGAGTTGTATTAGACCCTCCGAATGTGGTGCAGATCGGACTATCATTGGCTATGGTAGCCATGTGAATTATCTCCCCATTTAATGTCTTGAACTTATAAAAGGCTCTTTTATAAACCCATTTCGTAAAATTTGGTTCGGCATTATACGCGGACATGCTAACCTACGGTACTGCGTTCTCCCCTGTTCCTTACTGGAATGTCGCGATCAGAGCGTATGTGCATTAAGCTGCCATATAGACCAGCCAATTCCCCAAAAAATAGTTCTGGGGTTTTAAACAGTCTCGTTCTCACAAGTCCTAAAGCTGGAGACTCACCGGGGTTTTAAACAGTCTCGTTCTCACAAGTCCTAAAGCCAGAGCCTTCGGCGCCGTTCGACAGAGCAACTGACATTGACCTCCGTCTGAAAGAAGCTTCACATGTACAACAGCTTATACTACCCTCTTATTACAAGAAACTCAATGTAGACCCTCATGTAGGTGCCCGCATTTAATTTTGGGAAAGGCAGGGTACTTCCAGCGCAAAGTTCGTTTCTCGGGAAAAAAATACCTCCTAACCGTCAAAGGGAGTACTCCCTTGGTATGTGCCAATGCAACAAAAATAGTCTGTCGTCAGCCCACATTAAAACAGAACAAATGAAAGCATGTTAAATTCGGCCCGAAGTCACCGTAGCTCAAAGGTTATCATATCGAATCCTGGCGAGAACATCAGAAAACAGTTTCAGCGGCGGTGATCCCCTACTAATGCTGGCGACATTTGTCAGGTACTATGCCAAGTGAAAACTTCTCTCCAAAAAGAGTGTCGCACTGGGCACGCCGTTCGAACTCGGCTATAAAAATGAGCTATTGAGCTTAAACCTTAATCGTACATCACTCATTGATATGTGAAAAGTTTGCCCCTGTTCCTTAATGGAATGTTCATGGCCAAATTTGCAATTTGCAACTTCGGCCGGCCGAATTTTGGGTACTCACCCACATGGATTCTGCTAAAAACGTATCCTTATTGACTTAGTTTGTATTTGAATTGTTTTGTAACAATCAAATTGGGTATTGTTTGAGGCTTCTATGGTCTCATGAAGTCATATCGGGGTATCGGTTTTCAAGGGGCCTTTATTATTAGCGGCATAGGAATCGTTGTGAGTATTGAAGGACAGAAGTGTACTTCACGTGCCAAATCAGCCAAATCGGATGAAAATTGTTGCTAATGATAGCAAATCGACTTATATGGGGGCTATGTCAGCTTATAGACCGATTTGAATCATACTTGGCACGGATGTTAGAATTCAAGTCCTAGTGGCAAATTTCAACCAGACCGGAGAAAAGTTGAGGCTTCTGGGGTTCAAGATGTCAAATCCGGATATCGATTTATAAGGAGTTTATATCAGTTTATAGACCACCAGGAGGCCACCGTGGCGCATAGGCTACCATGTCCGCCTATGACACTGAAGCCCTGGGCTCAAATCCCGTCGTGAAAATGAACAAAATTTTCATCGGTGGTTATCCCCTTACTAATGCTGGTTACATTGTGAGCTATCCCGCCATGCTAAAACTTCTCTACCAATTGGTGTCGCTTTCCGGCTTTAACTTAAACTTTAATCGAACTGCACTCATTGATATGAGAGAAGTATCCCCTGCTTGCTAATGGAATGTTCATGGGAAATTTAGTTTAGTAGTATAGACCTATTTAAATCGTACTAGGCACATTTGTTGGAAGTCATATTAGAAGCTCTTGTGCTACATTTCAGCCAAATTGGACGAAAATTTAAGCCTCCAAGGGATCAAGAAGTCAAAACCGGAGAACGGTTTATGGGGGAGCTATATCTAAATCTAAACCGATATGGCCCATTTGGCTATCCTCAATCGCTGACCTTCATTAATTAGAAGTATATATCTTCGTTCGAACGCTAGCTAGATTTCGACAAAAGGACACACACAAATGGCTATATCCACTCGGAATATCCAGAGCATCAAGAATAGATATACTTTATAGGGTCTCAGATATACCTCAGGTGTTCCAAATATACCTCTAAAGTGGTGTATAAGAATGCCCGTAGTATGAGGAACCATAGGTTTCCGACTCCTTCAGTTTAAGGGTGATCTTCGCAGCCGCACACTCAACATAAAGGTGCAAAGGTTAAAGATCGAGCTAAGCATTCAGCGTCTCTTTCGAGGCATTCCACCCCGATCCAAGGCGGCACCCTCAACATAAAGATGCAAAGATTGAAGATCGAGCAAGGCATTCAGTGTCGCTTTCGAGGCACTCCCCCCGACCCAAAGAACAGCACTGGCGCGGCATACAGTACTTTCGAGTACTGGGTAAGAATCGGCCGAACTACTCCTGTAAACCTCCAATGTACCGTCCTTGGCTTAAAACCCCATCTCGCGACGGCAGTATGGTGTTTTTAGTTCCTTTTATACCATTTCTTTAACGTTTCTCTTCCAATGAAGTTTCTGGTCAAGAATTACTCCACATACTGGGCCTACATAAAGAGTGGCAATCATACCCCATCGAGGAACAAGAGAAAACTTCTCACATGACAATGAGTGCTGTGCGTTTCAAGTTTAAGCTCAATGATAACGGGCTTCCTTTTTTTAGGCTTGTACGAATGGCCTGCCGCAGTGCGACACCACTTTGGGGAGAAGTTTTTACATGCAAAACCTTGCAGATGCAAATTTTGCCCATGAACATTCCACTAAGGAACAGGGGCAAACTTCTCACATATCAATGAGTGCAGTCCGATTCATGTTTTTAAGCTCAATGATAAAGGACCTTCTTTTTATAGACGAGTCCTAATGGCACGCCGCAGTACGACACCTCTTTTGGGGAGAAGTTTAACAAGGCATAGTACCTCACAAATGTTGCCAGTATTAGGAGGGGAAAGCCACCGCTGAACATTTTTCCGATCGAGAACAGCTCTCCTTAAAATGCCCAGCTTAGTGTGCAAAGTACAATACCTGTCGTTTTGGTTTGTTGACATATCCCATGCAGACAAATTTTTTACCGCTCCCTGAAAGAGGTCTAAAATAATAGAGGGATAGCAATCGCTCATCATGATAACAAAGTCCCCTTTTCCTCCTTGAAGGATCTTTGAATAAACTTGTCTGTAGTTTTTGGGCAGGAAGTGTCTCTCCCTTGTTAATTAAAGCCACCCTTACCTTTCATACATCAAGTCGGCACATATTCTTGTACAGTGCATCTCCTCACAATCAGTCCTGCCCTTTGCATTCAAAGCTCGGGGGGCTTCTTTTCTAATAATGCTGCAGATGAATTTGTTTTTCAATTTAGCCACAAAATCTCTTGGCATTAATCCATTTTAGGCCACTACCCCTTTCTGTGGTGCAACCACTTTGAAACTTTACATGCAAAATGCTTTTAACGACTTGTAAGCTAAGTTTTCAGGACCAGGCCCACAGGACAACGAATGATAGATGGTCACATAGAGGGGGCTGTGAGCTTTCCAAAACTATGTGGCCTAGTCTAGACTTGAAGAGGTCTATCGCTTTGCTGTCACTGGCTAGAACAGACGTCTCAATCATTGTGTCCGTCATGACAAGTTACATGCTAACAGACTGAAGGTGGCTAGCAGCGACTTTTGCAGAAGCTGTGAGGACATCATAAAAGAAGAGACTATACAACACCCTCTGTGCAGTCAGAAGGAGGTCCACTTTGGGTTCTCATTTCTTTGAGAACCTGTCTTATTTGGCGGATATGAACATTCGCTACTTGTTGGGCTTTTTAAAGCGATGTGGATGGTTCAACGATAGGAACTAGAAGGCATTTTCCCCTTTTCTGTTCCTGTGGTATCACAATGGATGAAAACATCTGAGTGAGTCTGATGGTAGACTGCCACTTTAACCTAACCTAACTGGTCAAACTCAGACATGGCTTGAAATATCTTTGAACGTAAAGGAGTATCGAAAGCAGCTTTGTAGTCAACAAGGAAATGATAGGTGTTGATTTGTCATTCTCGGGTCTTTCCTGGATTTGGCACAGTGTGAATATATGGTCTAGGGTGGATTTACCAGGTCTAAAGCCGCTTTGATAGGACCCAATTATGTCATAGACTTTAGGTTTTAATCGTTCACACAGTACGCTCGAGAGTATCTTGTATGCGATGGGGAGGAGACTTATTCCTCTGTAGTTGGCACATTCCGTCTTGTCTCCTTTCTTGTGTACGGGACATAGTATGCTGAGGTTCCAATCATCGGGTATGCGTTCTTCTAGACAGCTGATGCATACGCATTATCAGCGTGTCGCCTCCGGTCTTAAATAGTTCAGCGGGTAACCCGTCGGCTCCTGCTGCCTTGTTGTTCTTTAGTCGGGTCACTGCTACTTGGACCTCATTCTGAATAGGAGGTAAACATTCTATACCATCATCTGGGATTGGTTCTGCGGTATCCTCTTCGCCGCCTACATCGGACACTAGCAGTTGGGTAAAATTTTCTTTCCATATCCTCAGCATGTTATCTGTGTAAGTTACCAGATTTCCTTCTTTGTCACTGCAGGAGGATGTGCATGCACCAAAGCCATCGGTTGGATGTTTAATTCTTTGGTAGAATTTCCGGTTTCATTCTGATTCCTGTATATCTCACCTCGTTCACACTCACATCTTTCCATTTTCTTTTTCTTTCTGCGGAATAGACGTTTCTCCTCTCTCTCCTTTTCTCCCGATACCTCTCCTTCATCTGGCGCGTTGCTACTGATAGCAGGGTTGCTCTATATGCCGCATTCTTGGCTTTAGTAGCATCTCGACACCCTTGGTCGTCCCATGGGTTTCTTGGAGGAGGCTTCCGGTACCCCAGTACGGATTTCGCAGCATTTTCCATGGAGTGGGCAATAGTTTGCCACTGCGCCATTATATCATCGGAACAAGGAGTGCTTTCATCAAGCAATTGGGTTAGTCGAGTGGAGTATGCCGCTGCCATATGTTGTGTTTGCAGCTTTTCAATGTCCAGCTTCCGTGCAGTGCCATATTATGCTTTACTGTCTGAGTGTGGTATCCCTGCAAAATTAATACGAACAGCTCTTTACGATCCTAAATACGCTGCCTGCCCTTAGCTCTTAGAATCCGTAGTGGTCTATTTACAATGGTCTTCCCTGTGGCGTGCCCTGTGCCACCTTATCCCTTACTCTTAGGTCATAGGATCCACAATCTATCCACCTATTTGTTAGCATATGGATTTTACAGTCTTCAAAGTACAGGTCCTCCTGGTTCTAGTCTAAGAAAGTAAGGTAATTTGGTTTAGAACTTTTTTTTGGTATTCCCCCCACTGTGCTGCGTCTGGTGCGAGTTTGTGATGGCATGTGTTTCGGTAATTAAGTTTATTTTTATTGTTATTTAAAACTGCCACATGGATAATCATCACCGCCGGCACCATCACCATCACTGCCATCATTAGCACAGGAGCCAATTCGAAGGGAGGATAAGGAAACGCTAAAAGGACAAGGAATACATGGGAAACAATAGTATGATTGTTGTTCTCATCTGAATTCTGTTGCTTGTTATTCCCTATTTTCAAGTGCTTTTGCACACACATTCATATGTACACGTATATGCGTGTGAGTGTCAGTGTCAGTGTGTGTGAGTTTATGTTTTTTTGATCCTGGGAAAATATGCCAACGAATGCCATAAAATTAGCATAAAACATTAAAAGCTCTTTTAATGTATTCAAGTGGTTTTAATGTGTTTTGTGCGTCAATTTGCGTTGGTGTACATAGGTGTGTAGTCGTTGCATATGTATGTGTGTGCGAGTATGTGCGATAATAGCATTACCTGTAGTTCCTCTGTAATTGGCAAATTGTTCCCTATGAATTGAATTTGTTCCATATGAATTGGTTAAATGCGCCTAAATTACATTTAAGTGCAATAATTTATTTCGTCTAGCACGCAATTTGTAGTTTATTTAGAAACCATTCTACACCCCCTATGGCCTTCTGCACCAAAGTAAGATTTAATAAATCTATTAGCCATTATTCTAGAAACCATAACAAAATACTAAATTACTTGATTGCTTTACTAACTATGTCATAGGCCTTGATTCTTCCCCGAACCTCCTGCCATTCGGAACCTAGCTGCTGATGGGATAATTCAATGAAAATGAATCAACAACCAAACCTCCAAGCATTGAAGCAACTATTAGCCTTGTCTTTATGATGGCCTTCAAAATATTATTTGGTCGTATAACTTTATTGAACCATAATTGCCACACGCACAAGTTCTACTTCCTTTATTCTTGCTTTTTTTTTTGCTCCAAAAACTTAACATCTGTTTTGAAGAAACTTGACATTTTCAGACACTAACGACTCATTTGTTCATGACGAAATTCGGAGGCAGCCATAAAAATTTTACTTAATAGAGCCCACAATCCTTTTGATGGTTACAGCTCGTGTGCGAGCGTACATGGAATGCGAAAATGTTAGATTTATGTGGGCATTTATGGAAATAATTTTTAAAGCAAAATACTTTGATCTGAAAAGCAACATATCTGCTTTCTTGTGATTTTTTAAGAGCTGAATTTAAATATCTGCTAAGTTCGGCCGGGCCGAATCTTATATACCCTACACCATAGATCGCATTTGTCGAGTTCTTTTCCCGGCATCTCTTCTTAGGCGAAAAAGGATATAAGAAAAGATTTGCTCTGCTATTAGAGCGATATCAAGATATGGTCCGGTTTGGACCACAATTAAATTATATGTTGGAGACCAGTGTAAAATGTCAGCCAATTCGAATAAGAATTGCGCCCTTTGGGGGCTCAAGAAGAAAAATAGAGAGATCGATTTATATGGGAGCTGTATCGGGCTATAAACCGATTCAGACGATAATAAACACGTATGTTGATGGTCAAGAGAGGATCCGTCGTACAAAATTTGAGGCAAATCCGATAATAATTGCGACCTCTAGTGGCTCAAGAAGTCAAGTCCCCAGATCTGTTTATATGGCAGCTATATCAGGTTATGAACCGATTTGAACCACACTTGGCACAGTTGTTGGATATCATAACAAAACACGTCGTGCAAAATTTCATTCCAATCGGATAAGAATTGCGCCCTCTAGAGGCTCAAGAAGTCAAGACCCAAGATCGGTTTATATGGCAGCTATATCAGGTTATGGACCGATTTGAACCATAATTGGCACAGTTGTTGGATATCATAACAAAACACGTCGTGCAAAATTTCATTCCAATCGGATAAGAATTGCGCAGACCCAAGATCGGTTTATGTGGCAGCTATATCAGGTTATGAACCGATTTGAACCATACTTGGCACAGTTGTTGGATATCATAACAAAACACGTCGTGCAAAATTTCATTCCAATCGGATAAGAATTGCTCCCTCTAGAGGCTCAAGAAGTCAAGACCCAAGATCGGTTCATATGGCAGCTATATCAGGTTATGGACCTATTTGAACCATACTTGGCACAGTTGTTGGATATCATAGCAAAACACGACGTGCAAAATTGCACTCTCTAGAGGCTCAAGACCCAAGATCGGTTTATATGCCCCAATGGCAATATGGGGTTTAATTAAATGGTATTTGAGACAAGAGCACGATGCTGATATTTTTTCAGGGTCAAATGTCGGGGGGACCACCTCACCCCCGAAAGCACCCCTAAGTTAGATATCATGAGAATATCGAGCTGAAATGAAGTATTTTAAGAATGGAGTACACCTTACATCCAAACTCAAATTCGTAGACCAATAAAGAACATATGGGGATCACATAAAGGCACTTATTGGGTTGCCCAAAAAGTGATTGCGGATTTTTTAAAAGAAAGTAAATGCATTTTTAATAAAACTTAGAATGAACTTTAATCAAATATACTTTTTTACACTTTTTTTCCTAAAGCAAGCTGAAAGTAACAGCTGATAACTGACAGAAGAAAGAATGCAATTACAGAGTCACAAGCTGTGAAAAAATTTGTCAACGCCAACTACATGAAAAATCCGCAATTACTTTTTGGGCAACCCAATATATTGTGAAGCTGTTAGTCAAGTTAGCTTGGTATTTCACTGAAAGCTCTTTAATTGTCGAAAATAAATATTCCAAGGAAACTTTTTTTTCCATATAAAGTAAAAGAAGGCGCAGCGAAGCGGGCCCGGGTCAGCTAGTCCTCATCAGAATGATGTGACCTGGCCATATGTTTGTGGGCATTCAAAAAAATAATTCGGTCTGGTCTAGACTTGAAGACGTCTACAGCTTTACAGTCGCTGGTTAGAACGGAAATCTCAGTCATTGCGTCTGTCATAACAAGTCACTGTCTGAGCGAAAAACATGCTGACAGACTGAAGGTTGCAAGTTCCGATAAAGTAGAGACTACAGAACATCTGCTGTGTGTGTGTCCCACACTGGCAGCCAGAAGGAGTTAGACTTTAGGTTCTCATTTCTTTGTGTGAGTGTCTGATTAAGCGGCTATGAACCTTCGCAAGTTGTTGGGCATTTTCAAGCAATCTGTATTGTTTAATGGTAGGAACTAGAAAGCAACTTTCTTCTCCACATTTCATTAGGATATCTCATTCCTAAATCGAACTAGAATTTTTCTCAGGCAGCTCTATTCTTGGGTATTTTTTCTACCCATTCGTCGTTAATGGGTTAAGCTCGATTCCACATTAGAAAAAAAAACCACTAAAGTACAAAAAATACGCTTCAAATATGGCCCTTTATGAGGATTTTAAAGTGATTCAGTGAGAACCCAGAAGGCATCTTCATTCTCCTATTCCAGTGGTATCCAAGTGAATTTGATTGCAAATTGTCATTAAAAGCTAACTTAACCTACTTGTTTATTGTATTAAATATCTATTCCCATTTCTTAATCCCTTTTTATATCCTCCACCATAGGATGGGGGGTATACTAATTTCGTCATTCTGTTGGTAACTACACGAAATATTCGTCTGAGACCCGACATTTTATGTCGATCTAGCCATGTCCGTCCGTCTGTCTGTCGAAAGCACGCTAACTTCCGAAGGAGTAAAGCTAGCCGCTTGAAATTTTGCACAAATACTTCTTATCAGTGTAGGTTAGTTTGGATTGCCATAAAGGGGCCACTAGAGCGCACAATTCTTATCCGATTTGGCTGAAATTTTGCATGAGGTGTTTTGTTGGGATTTCCAACAACTGAGCTGAGTATGGTTGAAATTGGTCCATAACCTGATATAGCTGCCATATAAACCGATCTATGATCTAGACTTCTTGAGCCTCTAGAGAGCGCAATTATCATCCGATTGGTCTGAAATTTTGTTCAACGGATTCTCCCATGACTTTCAACATACGTGTCAAATATGGTCGGAATCGGTCCATAGCCTGATACAGCTCCCATATAAACCGATGTCCCTATTTTACTCCTTGAGCCCCTAAAGGACGCAATTCGTATTCGAATTGGCTGAAATTTTACACAATGAGTTCTACTATGGTTTCCAACATTCAATTCGATCGATGGTTCGAATCTGACCATAGTTTGGTATAGCTCCAATGGCATAGCAATTAATTTCTTTAAACCTTTGTAGACCTAAAAAAAGATACCGGGTAAAGAACGCGACAAATGCTATCCTTGGTGGAGGGTATATACGATTCGGCCCGGCCGAACTGTCCACATATGGGACATTTTTGCTTGTTTTGCCCGTGGACATTCCACTAAGGAACAGGGGCAAACTTCTCACATATTAATGAGTGAAGTCCAAATCAAGTTTAAGCTCATTGATAAGGGGCCCCCTTTTTAGAGCCGAGTCCGAACGGCGTGCCGCAGTGAGACACCTCTTTGGAGAGAAGTTTTACATGGCATAGTACCTCACAAATGTTGCCAGCATTAGGAGGGGAAAACCACCGCTGAAAATTTTTACTGATGGTCTTGCCAGGATTCGAAACCAGGCGTTCAGCGTCATAGCGGACATGCTAAGCTCTGCGCTACGGTGGCCTCGTTTAAAGTAATGGTACATTAAGGGGAATAAAATTTTTATATTTCCGGTTGGTGGAAACAAATCCTCACAATTGCTCGTGCAATTTCTGATAAAAATAAAGCAGATTGACATATATTAGTTGCACTCGCTTCATATTGTCCTTCATAAAGGATGCACTCTAAAAACCGAATTTATCATTTATTCCGAATTTATATAATGGGTTCATAGAGAAGAGTGCTCTACACTAGTAGTTCTATAAAAAATGCAAATTGCTCTTTCTACTGCCTTGACATTAATATTCCATACTTAATCGTCGCCAGCTTCAGCAATATATGTAAAATTGCTCCCTTTTTCCGGCAAAACTAGGTCAAAATTATGCTTCTCATAGTTTTCAATGGCATGCCACCCTCCAATAAAACAATCACTGCATTCTTCACACCATTGTAATTGGACAACCCATTTTGGGTGTGAAAATTCTACCTCTATTCAAACAATGACATTAAGCCATTAAAAATACATATTTGCATAGCTCGCAGAATGCGAGTGCAAAATGTGTGTTATTTTTATTACTTATTTCGATGGTGCCGTGAAATATCTACTCTACAGCAAAGCGCTGTTTGTCCCTTATACCCCGGTTAAGTTCATGAATATAAGAAATTATGAACCAAATAACGCAACGATTGTTATGGAAAATACGTGCGAAAAAATATTTAGTGTCTGCTATTCACCATTTTTTGTTGTTTGGTTTTTTTTTTTTGCATTGTAATACATTAAAACCTTGCCATTTTTAGAAAATTAATTGCGAACTAACAAGGACTTGATAAATGAAATATAACAACAAATAATACACTAGAGCCCCCATAAAGTATTGGGTTGCCCAAAAAGTAATTGCGGATTTTTCATATAGTCGGCGTTGACAAATTTTTTCACAGCTTGTGACTCTGTAATTGCATTCTTTCTTCTGTCAGTTATCAGCTGTAACTTTTAGCTTGCTTAAAAAAAAAGTGTAAAAAAAGTATATTTGATTAAAGTTCATTCTAAGTTTTATTAAAAATGCATTTACTTTCTTTTAAAAAATCCGCAATTACTTTTTGGCCGGGTTGATTTATATGGATAACTAGCCGAACCGGGCCCGCTCCGCTGCACATTCTTTAACACTCTAATATCATTGTAGCCTATGACACTAAACGCGTTCGAATCCTGGCGATAACATCGGGCAAAGCGGTGTTTATCTCTTCTTTTTGTTTACGGCATTCGCGAGGTATAATGCCATGCATGGTCATTTCAAAAATTTTCCCCAAAGAGGTGTCGCATTGCGAAATGCTGTTTGGACTCGGCTTTAAAAAAAGGTCCCTTATCATTGAGTTTGAATTTGAATCGGAAAGCACACATGGATGTGTGAGAATTTGTCCCTTCTCGGTTCCTGGTGGTAATGTTCTTCCTTAGGGTAATGTTCTCATTAGGGTGGATGAGAGGATGGCACCTCAGACATTTCGACTCAAATATGGATATCAAATTCGTGATGCACTTCCAAATCCCTTTAATTTGAGCCCCATATTGCCATGGCCGGTAAATATGAACCGTTTGGAGCGCGTTTTGAGGCTGAGTCGACAACCCGCACTTTTCACTGAAAATAGATATCAAATTCGTTCTATATTCCCAACGGAAACGAAGTTCAGTTTAGGGGGTGCTTTAGGGCGTACCCCAAAACACTTGACTCCAAAATTGCATATTAAATTCGTTATCTACTCTCAAATAACTTTCATTTAAGTCCCATATTGTCGTAATGGGTCAAATAGCCCATTTAACGTATCTTTAGGAGGAAAAGCGCCACCTAGACTTGAACGTAAATTTTAATGTAATTTTCTTAATCTACTCCCTAAAACGTTTCATTTGAGTTCCATATAACCATGATGGGCTAATATGTCCATTCGGTTGTATTTGGGAGTGGGCGACCTCTCATTATTTGGACCTAATGTTGTGTGTCATATTTGTAAACTACTCCCGAATACCTTTCATTTGAGCCCCATATTGAAATGAACGTCCAATATGTCTGTTTGTGGGAATTTTGGGGTTGGGGCGGCCCCATGGGTACTTTCTTTCTTTAATCTTTAATTGGCTATGACTGAATATTTGTTCCACTAGCCGAATGTAGAAAAGCGTTCCAAGCGCCTCGATCTTCTGCACTCATTCTAAAATCTCTGACACCAAGTTTCGAGGTGTCTCCCACAACTTGATCTTTCCATCGGGCTTTTGGTCTTCCCGGTTTGCGTGTACCACCGTGTTTGCCTACAAAAGACTTCTTTGCTGGAGCTTCTTTATCCATTCTGACAACATGACCTAGCCAATGCTGCCGTTGTATTTTGATGCGTGTAACTATGCTATCGTCGTCATACAGCTCATATAGCTCATGGTTCATACATCGCCTATATTCTCCATTAACGCAAACTGGTCCATATATTTTACGAAGAATCTTTCTCTCAAATACTCCAAGCACTGCCTTATTTGCTTTCACAAGTACCCATGCTTCAGAATCATATAACAACTCGGGTAGTATCAGTGTTTTGTATAGTGTAATCTTCGTCTGTCGAGAGGTGGCCTTGTTTCTAAACTGCTTACTTAGTCCAAAGTAGCATCTGTTTGCCAGTATTATTCTTCGCTTAATCTCAAAACTGGTGTCATTCGTTTCGGTTACGGCGGTACCGAGGTAGATAAGGTTACTGACTGTCTCAAAGTTGTGGTTCCCTACTTTTTCCATTTTCTGTATCTGCTCGGTTGTGTAAGGCTTTTTGGGAGTTGAGACCATCCATTTCGTCTTATCTCCATTTACCGCCAGACTCATTTTCACTGACTCTCTTTCGATTCTTTGAAAGGCTGCAGTTACTACTTCCGGTGACCGATCTGTGATATCGATGTCGTCGGCATAGGCGAGTAGCATGTGTTCTCTTGTGATTAGTGTGCCATATCTATTTACATGTGCATCTCGTATAGTCTTCTCCAGCAGGATATCAAAGAGATCACACGATAGGATGTCTCCTTAAAACCTCCTCCTCTGAAACCTCGTTTGGCATTAAATGGTTCGGAGAGATTCTTTCCTATTCTTACTGAGGAACGCGTATCAGCAAGTGTCATCCTGCAGAGTCTTATGTATTTTGCAGGGATACCAAACTCAGACATGGCTTGAAATACCTTTGAACATAAAGGAGTATCGAAAGCGGCTTTGTAGTCAACATAGAGACGGTAGGTGTTGATTTGTCCTTCTCGGGTCTTTTCCAGGATTTAGCGCAGTGTGAGTAACTGGTCTAGGGTGGATTTACCAGGTCTAAAACCGCTTTGATAGGGCCTAATTATCTCATTGACTTTAGGTTTTAATCGTTCACACAGTACGCTCGAGAGTATCTTGTATGCGAAGGGGATGAGACTTATTCCTCATTAGTTGGCACATTCCGTCTTGTCTCCTTTCTTGTGTAAGGGATATAGTATGCTGAAATTCGAATCATCGGGTATACGTTCTTGTAGCCAGATTGCGCAGATAAGCTGATGCATATGCCTTATCTTGTCAGCTCCGGTCTTATATAGTTTAGCGGATAACCCGTCGGCTCCTGCTGCCTTGTTGTTCTTTAGTCGGGTTACTGCTACTTGGACCTCATTCTGAATAGGAGGTAAACATTCTATACCATCAACATTGATTGATACTGCGGTATCCTCTTCGCCGCCAACGCCGGACACTAGCAGTTGGGTAAAATGTTCTTTCCATATCCTTAGCATGTTATCTGTGTCAGTTACCAGATTTTCTTCTTTGTCTCTGCAGTTGAATGTGCCTGCACCAAAGTCATCGGTTTGATGTTTAATTATTTGGGAGAATTTCCGGACTTCAATCTGACTCCTGTGCATCTCATTTTGTTCACACTCACGTCTTTCCATTTCCTTTTTCTTTCTGCGGAATAGATGTTTTTCCTCTCTCCTTTTCTCCCAAAACCTTTCCTTCGTCTGGCGCGTTGCTACTGATTGCAGGGTTGCTCTATATGCCGCATTCTTGGCTACAATATCATCTCGACACTCCTGGTCGTACCATGAGTTTCTTGGAGGAGGCTTCCGGTACCTATGTACAGATTTTGCGGCATATTCCATGGAGTGGGCAATTGTTTGCCACTGCCCCATTATCTCATCGGAACAAGGAGTACTTTCATCTAACTGTTGGGTCAGTCGAGTGGAGTATGCCGCTGCCATCTGTTGTGTTTGCAGCTTTTCAATGTCTAGCTTTCGTGCAGTGTCAGGTCGTAATTTCCACGCCATGTTCAAACGGTTGCGAACCTTTGCTGCAACAAGGTAATGATACGAATCTATATTCGCTCCATGGATCGATCGTATATCTAACACGCTGGTTGAATGCCTTCCATCTATCACAACGTGATCAATTTTGGTTTCTCGTGTTTTGTTCGGATGACAGCCATGTGGCTTTGTGAATATTTTTCTGTTGAAATCTGGTGCTACTAAGTACCATGATTTTTACCGCGACGAAATCTATCAGCCTCAAGCCATTACTAGACGTTATCTCGTGGAGGCTCGACTTTCCGACTGTTGAACCAAAAATGTCTTCCTTCCCTATTTTCGCATTAAAATCTCCCAGAACGATTTTAATGTCATGGGGGGGCAGCGGTCTTATTCTCTCTCTAGGCGCTCGTAGCAAATATCCTTAGTCTGCTCGTCTTTGTCTTCCGTCGGGGCATGGGCTCAAATAAGGCTGATGTTGAAGAATTTGGCTTGTATGCGGATAGTGGCTAGCCTCTCATCCACTGGAGTAAAGCTGGAGACAAGATGTTTCAGTCTTTGACTAACCACAAACCCACAGCCAAATTCATGCTTCGTGTGATGGCAGCTATAGAACAGTTCGTCACCGTTTGGTGTTGTAGTGACGCCATTCCCAGTCCATCGCACTTCCTGTAAGGCCGTAATATCTGCCTTGTACTTCTCTAATACATCCGCCAGCGCGTATACTGCACCTTCTCTATAAAGAGTGCGGACAGCCCAGGTGCAGATCTGCAAATCATGGTCCTTTTTTCGTTTGCGTGGGTCGTCAACGTTGGGGGGGGTCCGTTTTTACTATTCCCTTGTTTCTCACAGAAGTTCTCAGTTTTCCGGGGCGGGTTACTGGCCCAGCGCCCCAACCGTATGGGTTTTGTGGGATTGCACACGTATCCCTCGTTGTGGCGAGCTACTTGCTCCAAGATCCGACGCTCGCCTTCAGCCGCCCCTAACCTGGGGATAGAAGCTGATGCTGGCCATTGATTATATGAAGGCGCCAACAACTCGCCTTGTCATCTCGAGTATCATCGGCACTGAGTATTTCATTAAGAGCCAGTGTCATTTGACTCCTCACTGAGATTCTTCTCTCGAAAATCGCTGACTGCCCGCGGCCGCATTTGCAGCTACTCCCCATAAAAACTGAGCTTTCCACCATCCGCAACCTGTGGACGCGCCCGGTAGCTTTTAGCTAAGCTTCCCACACAAGGCGGAGCTTAAAATTCCAGCCTGTGTGCTGCCCATAGTAATCCCGTATCATCTATCATATATAAGTGAAATTGTTGCGCTTTGTCTGTTTGTTTGTTCCATATAGACTCAAAAACGGCTGAACCGATTTTCATGACATTTCCGAAGAAAATAGGGTACTACATTTTGTGATATCCGCGAAGGGGAGCGGACCCTCCCCCTTACCATAATTTTCAAAAACGACAGAACACGGAGATGCGTGAACCGATTTAGTGGAAATTATGTATGCCACCTTATGGTATCTAAAAAACACGAAATTGTTTTAAAATTTGGGGTCAACTAACCTATGGGCGCCCCATCTCAAAACCCATCGAACGGAATTGTTTGCGACAGGGAAGAATATGGGTATCAAATGAAAGGTAGTTAAGAGTAGAGCACGAACTTGCCATAATAATTTCACCCTCAATGTCGGGAGGTCCCCCATCCCCACAAACACCACCCAACAGGACACTTTTATCTCTTTGGGCAATATGGGTATCAAATGAGAGGAGTATGTGCTTAAGAGTAGAGTACGTACTTGGCACAAAAATGTCATCTTAAGGGTGGGGTGGGGGGTGGGTTGCCCACCTCCAAAAACTCCACCCAACAGGACACTTTTATCGCTCTGGGCAATATGGGTATCAAACGAAAGGACATTTTTATCGCTCTGGGCAATATGAGTAGCAAACGAAAGGTATTTAAAACTAGAGTACAAATCTGACATTAAAACCCCCCAGCAGGATATAACTACCGATTGGGACAATATGGGCATCAAATGAACGGTATTTAGTATAGTAAAAAGTTGATATGAAAATGTATTCCTTGCATATTCAAGCATATGCATTTTGGGAAAAAAAGTTGGATGCCATCTCACAATAGCGCTCACCATCCACAGCTACGTTACGATTCGCATCATATTTGAAGAAGTACGGTCCAATGATGCTACCAGCCCATAAACCCCACCAAACTGTGACTACTTTTGAATGCATTGATAGCTCTTGCAAAGTTTCTGACTGATCTTCACACCAAAATCGACATTTCTGCCATTGAGCCAAAAATCAGCTTCGTCCATAAAATGGAAGAAGCGCGTGATGAACTCTCTTAACAGAGCACGCATTTTGATAATCAAATTCATTAATTTGCAAGCGTCGTTCGTTTGTAAGAGGATTCATGGTTAAATTAAAGACAAAACTGAAGATGTTTGACAGTGAAAAAAACACGAATCGTGTTAGAGCTGTTAAAACCAATGTTGCTAAAAAGATAAAAACTAAAAAAATTACCTTTACAACAATTTTTTGTTTTCTTATCAAGTTCCGCGTTTGAACATGTTCGATTGAACATTTCAAGAGTGCAACCCTTTGCAAGGATCAGGATGACATTTGCAAAATTTATAGGGTAAATAACCATTAGTAATAATATGAGGAATTTTGGAGATGTCTCACATAAATCGTGTATAAATGGCAAATTCAAAATTTGAAAAAAAAAATTCCCCCAAAATTCAATTTTTTATGATTGCATTCAAAATCTAGTCTATTTGAGGAAATTAGACAAAATTCTAATTTACTAAACATTTTAAAGTTTTCTGAATTAATTAAAAAAAAATTATTGACTTTTTCAGCCGTCAAATGAAGCATTCTAGCAAATTTGCAAGAAAATTCCCGAAACAGCAGTTATGGTCAACACATAAAAGTTATAAAATCTACCTTTCCTACTCCATGTGGGGGAGTACATAAGAAATTATGCAATTCCAGGAAGTATACATTGAAATATATCTTCCGCTAACATATGTCAACAATTCATCATATGTTTGCCCACATCCGTTTGCCTTCTTTGAGTGTTTGGAGTCACACCTACCATTGGGTTGGAAGTAAACTTGGGTTGATTCCTTCTGCATTTTGACATTGTCACATTATAATGAAAAACGTTCACTCAACCCTCTCTGGGTGTGTGTGTTTTTTATGCTTTAAATGGGGAATGTCCAACATGCAATATCTGTAATTACCCGCAAATTGTATGTTTAAAAATTGCCTACTTTAAGGCAAAGACGATGTCCATCAAAAACAAGTAAGGAAAGGCAAAAGTAAAGCGAACCGACTACATCATACTCTACACCACCGAGTGTACCTACTTCTATGAAAACAATCGAGACTTAAGTCTTAAGACTTTGCAAAGATCTCAACGAAATTGTCGGCAAGTATTATTCGATTGGACTGAAATTTTGCACTTTATGTTCCGCTATGACTTTCAACAATCGTGTAAAGTATTCTTCGAATCGGTATGTAACCTGATATAGCTCCCATATAAGCCGATCTCCTGATTAGACATTACGATCCTCTGAAAGCCGCAATTGTTATCCAATTGGGTTAAAATTGAGCACGTTGTGTTCCATTATGACATTCAACAATGGTGACAAGTATGGTACGAATCGCTCTATAACCTGATATAACTCCCATATAAACCGATCTGCCAATTTGATATCTTGAGCGCCAGAAGCCTCAATTTTAAACTGATATGTCCGAAATTTTGCTTATGTTGTTCTGTTAGGACTTACAACGGTGGTGCTAAGTATGGCCCAAATCGGTGCATAATCCATGTAAACCGAACACCCGATTTGACTTCTTGATACAACAGAAGCACCAATTGTTAGCCCATGTGGCTGAAAGTTTACACGTACTGCTTTACTATGGCTTCCAACGTTCATACTATTTTTTTTTTTTTTTTTTTCAAATCAGTGTTTAATCTGATATAGATTCCATATCTATCCATCTCCTGATTAGCATTTCTACTGCTCCTAGAAGCTTTCATTTTTGCCTGGATTGACAGAAATTTAGAACGCAAAGTAAAATTATGGCCTTCAACTAAGTTCAGTTTGTATACATTTTTGGCAGGATCCATGGTATGTGTTCCCAAGATTCGGCCCGCCAGAACTTAACATGTTTTAACTTGTGTAGTCCTTACCTTGCTCTCTAAAACGACCAAATAGCAAAATTCATCCGGTGAATTCGAACGCCACTGTGTGGGGAAAGTGCTTCATATGAAAGTGCCTAGTCTTTCTGGTACCTCCATGGTCTACAACAGTAATGGTGGCGGGCTTTCGAGCCTTCACCTGCCGAACCATTTCAGATTTTGTTGCAGTTTTTTTGGATGGGACTACCATGGCTTTTGGTAACGCTACCAGTAACATAATAACGATTTCTGATGAGATACACAAGCATTTAGAAGCAATCGTAGCGCAGGTGTTAGCATATCCGCCTATGACTCTGAACGCCTGGGTACGATTCCTAACGAGAACATAAAAAAACAAAATTATTTAGCGGTGGTTATCGCCTTTCTGCGACATTTGTGAGGTACTAAGCCATGTAAAAAGTTCTGCCCCAAAGTGGGCGGCACGCCGTTTGTAATCTTCGTATATATATAAAAAACAATTTGTGTTTGTTTGTTTGTGTGTTCCTTATAAACTCAGAAACCGATTTTCTTGAAATTTTCACAGACGGTGCATAATGATCCCGTGGTGAAAATAGAGCACTAAATTTTTTGATATCTGAAGGGGGGCGGACCCTCCCCCTTACCCTAATTTTCAGAAACGCCAGATCTCGAAGATGGGTGGTGCGATTTAAGCGAAATTTTGTGTGATTTCATATAGTAAAAAAAAATAAAATAAATAAATAAAAATAAAAATTTGATATCCAAGTTTCGGATGGGTACCTAGGGGGACCGCCCCATTCCCGAAACCTACCAAACATATATTTAGACCAATCACGACAATATGGGACTCAAATGAAATGTATTTAGGATAAGAAAACATATCTGATATCCAACTGTCGGACCACGTGTTAGGGGGACCACGTGTTAGGGGAACCACCCCAATCCCCAAAACACCCCTAAATCGGACATAATTACCGACCATAGCAATTTAGGACTCAAATGAAAGGTATTTACGAGAAGAAAACGAATCTAATAGCCAAATGTGGGACCACGTTTCGGGGGGTCCACCCCTCCCCCATAACACCCCCCAAACAGGACATATGTACTTACCATGGGAATATGGGGCTTAAATCAAAGGTATTTGAGTGTAGAATTCGAATTTGATATCCAAATATGAGACCAAGTGTCTGGCGGCCGCCTCTCCCCAAAAACATCCCCCAAAGGGGACAAATTTGCGACCATAGCAATATGGGACTCACATGAAAGGTCTTTGGGAGTAATTGACGAATCTGATATCAATATTTGGAAAAGTGTCTATGGGGCCACCCCACCCCCACAACACTACCCAAATAGTAAGTATTTGCTGACTTTTGCAATATGAGGCTCAAATAAGAGGTTTTTAGAGTGGAACACGAATACGATGTACATTTTCAAGGCCAACTCACAGAGTGGCCGCCGATCCCCCAAAACACCCCCCAAGCCGGTCATGTTTGCCGACTATGGAAATATGGGCCTTAAATTAAACGTATTTGAGAGTAGACCACGAATGATATCAACATTAGGGACCAACCGTTTAGGGAACGTCCCACCACCATAACAACTCCCAAATAGGACGTATTTGCTCACCAAGACAATTTGGGTCTTAAAGAGAGTGGTACTAAATATTTATAGTTTTTAGGGCCCATACCCCAAACCGGACATATTTGCTGACTTTTGCAATAAGGAGTTTAAATGAGATTAGAAAACGAATTTGATATCCAATTTTGAGGCCAATGGCAATATGGGGTTCAAAAAAGTGATATATAGATATATGAGAATAGATCACGTTGCTGATATATTTTCCGGGCTTAATGTTTGGGCGACCACCCCAATACCCAAAACACCCCTAAATCTGGCATATTTACCGACCATGTCAATGTGGAGCTTAAATGAAAGGTATTGGGGGGTAGAGCAAGAATTGATACCCACTTTCGGGACCAATTTTCTGGGGGTCAACCCCTTTCCGAAAATACCCCACAAGCAGCAATTTTTTAGTGACCATCGCAAAATGGGGCTCAAATAAAGGTATTTGGAAGTAGAGTACGAATTTGATATCCAAATGAAGGCCCATGTATTTAGGGCATCACCCTTCCCCAATACACCCCCAAAAGAAAAAAAATTTTCGACCATGTCAATATGTGGCTCAAATGAGAGGTATTTGAGATTACAAAACGAATTTGATAACCTATATTGGGGCCATGTGTTTGGTGGACGCCTTATCGTGTAAACTCCCCTAAACCAATGACCATATGTGGTTTAAATAAATGGTATTTGAAAAAAGAGCACGATGCTGATAGTTTTTCAGAGCCAAGTGGCTGAGGGACCACCTCACCCCCCAAAACACCCCTAAATCATATATCATGAGAATATCGGGCTTAAATAAAGTATTCTAAGAAAGGAGTACACCTTACTTAGAATACTTAAATCCGTAGACCAATAAAGTTCATATGGGATTCAGATAAAGACACTTATATTGTTAAAATGTTAGTCAAGCGATTTACTATTTTCGTAGCTTGGTATTTCCATCCGATTCTTATCCGATTGGAATAAAATTTTGCACGACGCGTTTTATTATGATATCCAACAACTGTGCCAAGTATGGTTCAAATCGGTTCATAACCTGATATAACTGCCATATTAACCGATCTTGTTTCTTGACGTCTTTAGCCTCTAGAGGGCGCAATTCTTATCCGATTGGAATAAAATTTTGCACGACGTGTTTCGATATGACTTCCAACAACTGTGACAAATCGGTCAATAACCTGATATAGCTGCCATATAAACCGATCTTGGGTCTTGACTTCTTGAGCCTCTAGAGGGCGCAATTCTCATCCGATTGGAATAAAATTTTGCTCGACGTGTTTCGATATGACTTCCAACAGCTGTGCTAATTTAGGTTCAAATCGGTCAATAACCTGATTTAGCTGCCATATAAACCGATCTTGGGTCTTGACTTCTTGAGCATCTAGAGGGCGCAATTGTTATCCGATTTGCCTGAAATTTTGTACGACGGATCCTCTCATGACCATCAACATATGTGTTTATTATGATCTGAATCGATACAGCTTCCATATAAATCTATCTCTTCATTTTACTTTTTGTTTTGCCTAAAAAGAGATGCCGGGAAAAGAGCTCGAGCTGTTACAAAAAGCATGACCATCTTAGTATACTACCTCATCGTTAGGTTAAGTGTTACAAAAAAACCTATATTTCCTGGTGTCATGAAACTCTTGCTTTTCAACCGCTCCAGTTACTCCAGCCAGGAAGAAAATGAAGTTGAAAAACTTGTAGCAAATGTGAGAAAAGTCGTGTCACATAGTTCTTGCGCCCTAGAGCAGACTTCGAGAGTGACACAGTTTGTTATTACTTTATATTACACATAGTGCATACACATTAGTATGTTGCATGAACAACAGCGGTAGGTTGATTTTGTAAATATTCCCCATTAGTTGCAGTGTACTTTCCTTTTTTTTTCTGGCACTTTAAAAACAGGGACATCCCCCTTGTTATGACACCTTGTTAGCCATGCTTACACGTATGAGGTAACAGCTTTTTGTGGCATGCCACCAAGGAGTGTCACAACTTTAGACGGTGTCACTTTTAAGTGTCGTTTTGGCATATTACAAATGAAACAAAAACAGATGAAAGGAAAAGCACGCACATAGACAACAAGGATATGATAGATATTAATATTACCTATTTAAAAAAGACATTATTATCAAAGACATTAGTACAACCTAGTGTGGAGATATTGGGAATACTAAGAAAATGACTATACTCATTCGCGCATGAGGGGTATATTAATTTTGTCCCTTTGTTTCGAGCTTACGAGTACTTACTTAGTTTAGCCCTACGGTCGACCGGAAATGAATGAGAGAACTGCTGGCCTTTGTTAAAATGACACAGAGTACTACTACGACAATTATAACCAGACACTATTCGATTGGGCATATGGCCACGTACTTAAGAATCTCGCATAATGATTATGGCGGAAAATATCTTGAGGATAGCTCTCCCCATGTCCATGTCTACAGGGGCACAAGCTTTCAATATTAGGCAGTAAATTTTCTCCAATTTCGGTGATCTTGTAGTTTTCTTTGACGGTGGGGTGGAACCAAGGGTCTTTGTACCGAAAATGAATATCAATTTCCCGAAAATCAATCAATTTCTATCCCAAATAGCTTTTGGCTATTTGGGCTCTATATTGTCGTGATTGGTCTACTGATCTGTTATCAGAGATCTGTTATTTTTCAAAATTAGGGTAATGAGAAGTGATTTTAAGGGGAAGATTGGTACCTCAGACATTTTAACTCAAAGATGGATATCAAAATAGTGCTCCACTCTCAAATCCCTTTAGTTTGAGCTCCATACTGCCATGGTTGGTAAAAATAAACCGTTTAGAAGATGTTTTGGTGCTGGGGTAGCCATCGGCACTTTGCCTGAAAATAGATATCAAAATCGTTCCTTAATCCCAGATACCATTCATTTGAGCTCCATATTGGCATAATCCGAAAGTAAGTTCAGTTAAGGGGGTTGATTTAGGGCGTACCCCCAAGCACTTGGGTGCAAAATTAGATATCAAATTCGTTTTTACTCTCAAATGGGAGGCCACCGTAGCGCAGAGGTTAGCATGTCCGCATATGACGATGAACGTCTGGTTTCGAATCTTGGCGAGACCATCAGAAAAAATTTTCAGCGGTGATTTTCCCCTCCTAATGCTGGCAACATTTGTGAGGTACTATGCCATATAAAACTTCTCTCCAAAGATGTGTCGCACTGTGGCACACCATTCGGACTTGGCTATAAAAAGGTGGCCCCCTATCATTGAGCTTAAACTTGAATCGGACTGTATTCATTGATATGTGAGAAGTTTGCCCCTGTTCGTTAGTGGAAAATTAGCATTTTACGAGCAAATAGAGGGCTAAAACCACATTTTTACTGACTGGGTAATATGGTTACATACCTGATATAAAAACATACCTGATATAAAAATTGGGAACCGCCAATCCCCAAAAATCGCAAAAATGACATGTTGTCCTTCGATATGAAATGGGTATTAAATAAAGTGTCTTACAGAGAAGATTGGAAATCTGGTATACAATTTTGTGACAAAGAGCCTAGAGACCGCCCTATCCCCCATCCACTAAGTACCCCTAAATAGGACATTTAGATCCATCGGGACAATGTGGGACTTAAATGAAAGGCCAGTGACCGTAAAGTATGGATGCAAGTATCTGGGTAATATCCAGTCCTTTAAAAGGACATGTAGATAGCGGCTATAAAGTTCTCATATAAAAGGTTTTTGACAGTAGAGCATAGCGTAGCGTTGCTGCCGTCCCCCTCCTCCCAATAAAAGTGACACCAAACTGTCATATTGGGCGACTGGGTCTATATTGTACTCTAATTAAAGGACGAGTGTTTGGAAAAAACAGGAATCTGGGACAAAGTAGGACATCAATAAAAGTTCTTTACCCACAAATTGATACAGGAAGGATCTCTAGATATTTTAGAAGTTTGCATCCCAAATAAATCTGTGTGGATTTGAATTTGACCCTTAGTACTGATTGTTTTGATCAAAAATGCAAATGTGTCCATGGACATTCCATTAAGGAACAGGGGCAGACTTCTCACATATCAATGATTGCTGTCCGATTCACGTTTTTATTGATAAGGGGTCTCCTTTTTATAGCCGAGTCCGATCCGACACCTGTTTTGGGAGAAGTTTGAAATGGCTACCATACCATTTTTTTAAATTCCATAGTCTCTCACAAATGTTGGCAGCATTTGGGGGTGATATCCATCGCTTAAACTTTTTTCTCTTGTTAACGCCAGGATTCCAACGCAGGTTTTCAGTGTCATAGCAATAACAAAATTGCAATTCTGTGACACCTCTTCGGAGAGAAGTTTTTCATGGCATAGTACCTCACAAATGATGCAACCATTAGGAGGGGTAAACTACCACTGAAAATTTTTTCTGATGGTCTCGCCAGGATTCGGACCCCTCTGCACTACGGTGATCATCAGGTAACAAATGCTTTAAAAATTAATTTTCTAAAAGACGTTTTAGGTTGC